>NW_026578265.1:0-73506 GCF_029603195.1 Condylostylus longicornis | reverse complement strand
GTCCACAGCGCTTCCGATATAATTTTGAATTTATTATTTAGTTTTTGTGGAGCATGAATAGTTCAATTTTTTCAGAGAATGTTGTAATTTCACCTAAAATTTAAAAAAAAATATATTTTTTATTATTGTGGTTCTATGGTTTTTCTCTCAGAGTTAGAAAAATGATTAAAAACATTTAAGACCGCTTTAGGTACATTCACTTAATACTCATTTTCTTGTTAGAGAAACTAAGTAACTAGCAACTATATAGAAACTATATAGAGAGAAACTAAGTATGTTAGCAAATTATTAGAAAATGCAATTTTAAAATATATACAATAATAAAGTTGGGCCAAACCAATGGTTTTTATTGTAGCACTTTTCTCTTCAACAAGTGAAAATACTGCTTTTAAATACAGTCTATGTACACCTCCCACACTATTAAAATTATTTTCATTCATAAACGAAACGATTGCATATTATATTTAGGATGAGCGATTTATGCAGTCTTTGAAATAAAGCAAAAATTAATATAAAGAGGGGGTTAACATAATGCTCAATTTTAAGGGTTAATTGCATGAGCTAAGAAAAATAAAGATACTTTTTAGTGTCATGGAATTCACCGTTAGTTTTTTGCGTTTATAGAAATTTAAAAAAGCTTGTGGTTTTTAAAATATAAGGCGTCAAAAATTCAAATTCTACAAATTTCGAGATGCGATAACTTGAGAAGGGGTGGAGATGGGAAAAAATGTTCTTCTAACGAAATAAAATATTTATGAATATCTAAGAGCTGCTAAAATTTCAGACTCCTGTAAGGTACGATGTAGAAGAAAAATGGTATCAAAAATTTGGGAAAAACGGATTTTAGATAACGGTAAATTTTAACGGCCATTTCAGAAATGTTATGCAGCAATAGAGGAAGCCAGCCACTATTTTTCTGCTTTTACAAAATTTGAAAAATGATTATGGTTTCACGGCAATAAATAGTTAAAAAATGGCATCTTTAGGGTTTTAGGGGGGTATAACTTCTAGGGAGGGAGAAATAGGTAAAAATTTCCTTCTACAGAAATAAGATTCTAGTAAAGATCCATGTTCGTATAAAATTTCAGCTTTCTATCTTCAAAGGTGTAGAAGTTCTGTAAACATGTCCATAATAATTTGTTGATTCGTGTCTATAATAGGATAATATTCTTTTCCATAATATTCTTCTCCATAAGTTTATATTATAGCTTGTTTACGGACTGAATTAGGTACACTAAAAAGATCAAAATAGAAACAAACTGAATAAAAAATTAAAAATTTTATCTAAAAATTTGTTTAAACCGATCGAAACCAATGTAGTAATAAAGGAAAATCAAAGTAAGGTGTGTTTTAGTAAGAGGTGTGAAAAATTGGTCGAAAATACAGCTGTTTACCTTATACAATAAACTTAGAAGCAGTTTTTCTAGTCCAGATTCTTAGATTTGTTTAATTTGAGTTGTTCCAACATTTTTTCTACAAAAATACATAATTCAAACTCCTTGTACAATACATGTCTTCTTTTTGGTATTAAAAATGTTTTGAAAATTGATTCCCGATGCAAATCTCTTAATATTGTTGTTATTGTTGAAAAAAGTTCAGTAAAACATTCCGAAAATTTTCATTCTTCTAGTTGTTATTTGCAGCTTTATGGTAAGAACTTATTCCATTAATTTTTTCTTAAATTCCTTCACATTAATTGGTGTAATTTTAGCTATTTTGTTATTAATTTTAAAATTTTGATTCAATTCTGATTATTTTTATAATATGTACAATATTTTTGATTGAAATTATAATTTTGACTTATGATGTTCATTCTGATTTTGAATTGAAAAGCAATTTTTAATTTTCATGAAAAAAAAAAAATATCCTCATTAATATTTAAAAATAAAAATTTTCTTGAATATATTTATACTAAAATTGCGCGATTAAATTATAGATTTTGTTTATATTCAAGTCGGGTAGGGTTTAGTTTGGGGTGTGTAATGGGAATCAATATTAGGTTTAGTTTATGTGTTAGGTTAGATTAAGTTGTTGAAACGTTTTCCATGTATATTCCCTTGAAACCGCAATATTATTCCCAAGGCTAGGAACAGTGTCTTGTCCACCCTATGTCCGGATTAAGGTCTTAATCTTTAAGAATTTTAAAATTTTGCCTTTTAATATGAAATATGGGGACCTCAGTTCAAATCCAAATTTTACATTTTGAAAAAAAAAATTTTTTTTTTGTATGCAATAATTTTTTTTTTTTAATGAAATTTAATGAAATTTGGGTTTGCTATTTAAAGTTTCGGTTGTATTGTAGTGAATGAGTTCGAACCCAAATTTTGCCTACATTGTATTTAAACATAAAAATAAGAAAATAGGTGAAATATTTTTATTAAATCAAAATTATATTAACACTATTAACAGAAAAAAAGCAAGAATTAGTGTTTGCCTCTCTCTAGGGGCCCAGAAAAGCAAGAAATTACAGTACAAAGTTGTACTGTAATTTTCATCTTTAGTGTAAATTAAATAAACAAAATTAAATGAAAAAATCATTACAATTTTAATGATCATAATGATTTTAAAGTTTTTAAAATATAAATTTATCAGAAATACCCTACATATTATGCATTTACGCTTATTAATGTAAAGTTTTAAGGTTTCATTGAGAAATTTTATAAAACTAGTTTGTTTTTACATTTTGCAACATTATGAAGTTTGGAATTTATTTGAGACAATGAAATGATGAATGAATACGTTTCAAAATTATCAATTTTATTGTTGATATTTGAATATTTTCATCGTTTGTTCCAATTATATTTAGGTAAACGGCAATAATTCGGTCCCATGCATATAATTTGCTTCTAAAAAAATTTACATTAAGTTACAAATCAAAATTAAATAGGTTTTTAAATTATTTTTTTACAATTAAGTTGATTTTCAAGTCCACAGCGCTTCCGATATAATTTTGAATTTATTATTTAGTTTTTGTGGAGCATGAATAGTTCAATTTTTTCAGAGAATGTTGTAATTTCACCTAAAATTTAAGAAAAAATATATTTTTTATTATTGTGGTTCTATGGTTTTTCTTCAGAGTTAGAAAAATGATTAAAAACATTTAAGACCGCTTTAGGTACATTCACTTAATACTCATTTTTTTGTTAGAGAAACTAAGTAACTGGCAACTATATAGAAACTATATAGAGAGAAACTAAGTATGTTAGCAAATTATTAGAAAATGCAATTTTAAAATATATACAATAATAAAGTTGGGCCAAACCAATGGTTTTTATTGTAGCACTTTTCTCTTCAACAAGTGAAAATAATGCTTTTAAATACAGTCTATGTACACCTCCCACACTATTAAAATTATTTTCATTCATAAACGAAACGATTGCATATTATATTTAGGATGAGCGATTTATGCAGTCTTTGAAATAAAGCAAAAATTAATATAAAGAGGGGTTAACATAATGCTCAATTTTAATGGTTAATTGCATGAGCTAAGAAAAATAAAGATACTTTTTAGTGTCATGGAATTTACCGTTGGTTTTTTGCGTTTATAGAAATTTAAAAAAGCTTGTGGTTTTTAAAATATAAGGCGTCAAAAATTCAAATTTTACAAATTTTAAGATGCGATAAGTTGGAAGGGGTGGAGACGGGAGAAAATGTTCTTCTAACGAAATAAAATATTTATGAATATCTAAGAGCTGCTAAAATTTCAGACCTTTGTAAGGTACGATGTAGAAGAAAAATGGTATCAAAAATTTGCATGTTCGTATAAAATTTCAGCTTTCTATCTTCAAAGGTGTAGAAGTTCTGTAAACATGTCCATAATAATTTGTTGATTCGTGTCTATAATATGATAATATTCTTTTCCATAATATTCTTCTCCATAAGTTTATATTATAGCTTGTTTACGGACTGAATTAGGTACACTAAAAAGATCAAAATAGAAACAAACTGAATAAAAAATTAAAAATTTTATCTAAAAATTTGTTTAAACCGATCGAAACCAATGATGTAATAAAGGAAAATCAAAGTAAGATGTGTTTTAGTAAGAGGTGTGAAAAATTGGTCGAAAATACAGCTGTTTACCTTATACAATAAACTTAGAAGCAGTTTTTCTAGTCCAGATTCTTAGATTTGTTTAATTTGAGTTGTTCCAACATTTTTTTTTTCTACAAAAATACATAATTCAAACTCCTTGTACAATACATGTCTTCTTTTTGGTATTAAAAATGTTTTGAAAATTGATTCCCGATGCAAATCTCTTAATATTGTTGTTATTGTTGAAAAAAGTTCAGTAAAACATTCCGAAAATTTTCATTCTTCTAGTTGTTATTTGCAGCTTTATGGTAAGAACTTATTCCATTAATTTTTTCTTAAATTCCTTCACATTAATTGGTGTAATTTTAGCTATTTTGTTATTAATTTTAAAATTTTGATTCAATTCTGATTATTTTTATAATATGTACAATATTTTTGATTGAAATTATAATTTTGACTTATGATGTTCATTCTGATTTTGAATTGAAAAGCAATTTTTAATTTTCATGAAAAAAAAAAAAATATCCTCATTAATATTTAAAAATAAAAATTTTCTTGAATATATTTATACTAAAATTGCGCGATTAAATTATAGATTTTGTTTATATTCAAGTCGGGTAGGGTTTAGTTTGGGGTGTGTAATGGGAATCAATATTAGGTTTAGTTTATGTGTTAGGTTAGATTAAGTTGTTGAAACGTTTTCCATGTATATTCCCTTGAAACCGCAATATTATTCCCAAGGCTAGGAACAGTGTCTTGTCCACCCTATGTCCGGATTTAGGTCTTAATCTTCAAGAATTTTAAAATTTTGCCTTATAATATGAAATATGGGGACCTCAGTTCAAATCCAAATTTTACATTTTGAAAAAAAAATTTTTTTTTTGTATGCAATAATTTTTTTTTTTTTAATGAAATTTAATGAAATTTGGGTTTGCCATTTAAAGTTTCGGTTGTATTGTAGTGAATGAGTTCGAACACAAATTTTGCCTACATTGTATTTAAACATAAAAATAAGAAAATAGGTGAAATATTTTTATTAAATCAAAATTATATTAACACTATTAACAGAAAAAAAGCAAGAATTAGTGTTTTGCCTCTCTCTAGGGGCCCAGAAAAGCAAGAAATTACAGTACAAAGTTGTACTGTAATTTTCATCTTTAGTATAAATTAAATAAACAAAATTAAATGAAAAAATCATTACAATTTTAATGATCATAATGATTTTAAAGTTTTTAAAATATAAATTTGTCAGAAATACCCTACATATTATGCATTTACGCTTATTAATGTAAAGTTTTAAGGTTTCATTGAGAAATTTTATAAAACTAGTTTGTTTTTACATTTTGCAACATTATGAAGTTTGGAATTTATTTGAGACAATGAAATGATGAATGAATACGTTTCAAAATTATCAATTTTATTGTTGATATTTGAATATTTTCATCGTTTGTTCCAATTATACTCGTATTTAGGTAAACGGCAATAATTCGGTCCAATGCATATAATTTGCTTCTAAAAAAATTTACATTAAGTTACAAATCAAAATTAAATAGGTTTTTAAATTATTTTTTTACAATTAAGTTGATTTTCGAGTCCACAGCGCTTCCGATATAATTTTGAATTTATTATTTAGTTTTTGTGGAGCATGAATAGTTGAATTTTTTCAGAGAATGTTGTAATTTCACCTAAAATTTAAGAAAAAATATATTTTTTATTGTTGTGGTTCTATGGTTTTTCCTCAGAGTTAGAAAAATGATTAAAAACATTTAAGACCGCTTTAGGTACATTCACTTAATACTCATTTTCTTGTTAGAGAAACTAAGTAACTAGCAACTATATAGAAACTATATAGAGAGAAACTAAGTATGTTAGCAAATTATTAGAAAATGCAATTTTAAAGTATATACAATAATAAAGTTGGGCCAAACCAATGGTTTTTATTGTAGCACTTTTCTCTTCAACAAGTGAAAATAATGCTTTTAAATACAGTCTATGTACACCTCCCACACTATTAAAATTATTTTCATTCATAAACGAAACGATTGCATATTATATTTAGGATGAGCGATTTATGCAGTCTTTGAAATAAAGCAAAAATTAATATAAAGTGGGGTTAACATAATGCTCAATTTTAATGGTTAATTGCATGAGCTAAGAAAAATAAAGATACTTTTTAGTGTCATGGAATTTACCGTTGGTTTTTTGCGTTTATAGAAATTTAAAAAAGCTTGTGGTTTTTTATACCCTGCACTTCGTGAAGGGTATATTAACTTTGGTATGGAGTTTGTAACTACTTGAAGGAGTCATCTGCGGTATGGACATATATATATATTCTTGCTCAGCGTAAAATTCTGCGTCGATTTAGACATGTCCGTCTGTCCGTCCGTCCGTCCGTCCGTCCGTCCGTCCGTCCGTTCGCACGATAACTCAAAAACGAATAATGCAATCGACACCAAACTTTCACAAGTTTTTTCTTTTGTGCCAAGGACGAGCCCTATTGTTATTGGACTAATTCGGACAACGGGTTCGAGTAGCTGCCATACAACTCAAAGAGTTTATTTTAAATATTTCAAAAACTAATAAAGCTATGAATATAAAACTTTGTATACATGTGTCCAATTATATTCTACACATGCTCTAAAAATTATAATGGGATAGCTGCACCGGTTCGGGTGGCTGCCATACAACTCCAACAGCAAATTTTTTATATTCGGCAAAATAATAAAGTCAGATTCACAAAACTTGGCAGTCATGTGTCCAATTATAGGTCAAATATACTTCTGAAGTTTTAGAGGAATTGCTTTACAGGTTCGGGTACCTGCCATACAACTCCAGAAGCTAATTTTAAATATTTGGAAAAATAATAAAGTCAGATTCATGAAACTTGGCAGTTGGATGTCCGATTATAGATCAGATATATTTGTGAAGTTTTAGAGGAATTGCTTGACAGGTTCGGGTACTTGCCATACAACTCCAGAAGCTAATTTTAAATATTTGGAAAAATAATAAAGTCAGATTGATGAAACTTGGCAGTTGTGTGTCCAATTATAGGTCAGACATATTTCTAAAGTTTTAATGGGATTGCTTGACAGGTTCGAGTAGCTCCCATACAAGTCTTAAAGCTTATTCTTAATATTTGGAAAAATAATAAAGTCAGATCCATGAAACTTGGTAGTTGTGTGTCCGATTATAGATCATATATATTTGTGAAGTTTTAGTGGAATTGCTTGACAGATTCGGGGACTTGCCAAACAACTCCAAAAGCATATTTTAAATATTTGGAAAAATAATAAAGTCAGATTCATGATACTTGGCAGTTGTGTGTCCGATTGTAGATCAGACATATCCGTGAAGTTTCTACAGAATGACTTCACAGGTTCGAGTAATTGCTACACAATAACGAAAGGTGCAGGGTATTATTCAATCGGTTTATACCGACTGAAACGTTTTTACTTGTTAAAATATAAGGCGTCAAAAATTCAAATTTTACAAATTTCAAGATGCGATAAGTTGAGAAGGGGTGGAGACGGGAGAAAATGTTCTTCTAACGAAATAAAATATTTATGAATATCTAAGAGCTGCTAAAATTTCAGACTCCTGTAAGGTACGATGTAGAAGAAAAATGGTATCAAAAATTTGCATGTTCGTATAAAATTTCAGCTTTCTATCTTCAAAGGTGTAGAAGTTCTGTAAACATGTCCATAATAATTTGTTGATTCGTGTCTATAATAGGATAATATTCTTTTCCATAATATTCTTCTCCATAAGTTTATATTATAGCTTGTTTACGGACTGAATTAGGTACACTAAAAAGATCAAAATAGAAACAGACTGAATTAAAAATTAAAAATTTTATCTAAAAATTTGTTTAAACCGATCGAAACCAATGATGTAATAAAGGAAAATCAAAGTAAGGTGTGTTTTAGTCAGAGGTGTGAAAAATTGGTCGAAAATACAGCTGTTTACCTTATACAATAAACTTGGAAGCAGTTTTTCTAGTCCAGATTCTTAGATTTGTTTAATTTGAGTTGTTCCAACATTTTTTCTACAAAAATACATATTTCAAACTCCTTGTACAATACATGTCTTCTTTTTGGTATTAAAAATGTTTTGAAAATTGATTCCCGATGCAAATCTCTTAATATTGTTGTTATTGTTGAAAAAAGTTCAGTAAAACATTCCGAAAATTTTCATTCTTCTAGTTGTTATTTGCAGCTTATGGTAAGAACTTATTCCATTAATTTTTTCTTAAATTCCTTCACATTAATTAGTGTAATTTTAGCTATTTTGTTATTAATTTTAAAATTTTGATTCAATTCTGATTATTTTTATAATATGTACAATATTTTTGATTGAAATTATAATTTTGACTTATGATGTTCATTCTGATTTTGAATTGAAAAGCAATTTTTAATTTTCATGAAAAAAAAAAAATATCCTCATTAATATTTAAAAATAAAAATTTTCTTGAATATATTTATACTAAAATTGCGCGATTAAATTATAGATTTTGTTTATATTCAAGTCGGGTAGGGTTTAGTTTGGGGTGTGTAATGGGAATCAATATTAGGTTTAGTTTATGTGTTAGGTTAGATTAAGTTGTTGAAACGTTTTCCATGTATATTCCCTTGAAACCGCAATATTATTCCCAAGGCTAGGAACAGTGTCTTGTCCACCCTATGTCCGGATTTAGGTCTTAATCTTTAAGAATTTTAAAATTTTGCCTTTTAATATGAAATATGGGGACCTCAGTTCAAATCCAAATTTTACATTTTGAAAAAAAAATTTTTTTTTTGTATGCAATAATTTTTTTTTTTAATGAAATTTAATGAAATTTGGGTTTGCTATTTAAAGTTTCGGTTGTATTGTAGTGAATGAGTTCGAACCCAAATTTTGCCTACATTGTATTTAAACATAAAAATAAGAAAATAGGTGAAATATTTTTATTAAATCAAAATTATATTAACACTATTAACAGAAAAAAAGCAAGAATTAGTGTTTTGCCTCTCTCTAGGGGCCCAGAAAAGCAAGAAATTACAGTACAAAGTTGTACTGTAATTTTCATCTTTAGTATAAATTAAATAAACAAAATTAAATGAAAAAATCATTACAATTTTAATGATCATAATGATTTTAAAGTTTTTAAAATATAAATTTGTCAGAAATACCCTACATATTATGCATTTACGCTTATTAATGTAAAGTTTTAAGGTTTCATTGAGAAATTTTATAAAACTAGTTTGTTTTTACATTTTGCAACATTATGAAGTTTGGAATTTATTTGAGACAATGAAATGATGAATGAATATGTTTCAAAATTATCAATTTTATTGTTGATATTTGAATATTTTCATCGTTTGTTCCAATTATATTTAGGTAAACGGCAATAATTCGGTCCAATGCATAAAATTTGCTTCTAAAAAAATTTACATTAAGTTACAAATCAAAATTAAATAGGTTTTTAAATTATTTTTTTACAATTAAGTTGATTTTCGAGTCCACAGCGCTTCCGATATAATTTTGAATTTATTATTTAGTTTTTGTGGAGCATGAATAGTTCAATTTTTTCAGAGAATGTTGTAATTTCACCTAAAATTTAAGAAAAAATATATTTTTTATTATTGTGGTTTTATGGTTTTTTCTTCAGAGTTAGAAAAATGATTAAAAACATTTAAGACCGCTTTAGGTATATTCACTTAATACTCATTTTCTTGTTATTCCTTTTTTGAGGAAATAGTTTTATATAGAGAGAAACTAAGTATGTTAGCAAATTATTAGAAAATGCAATTTTAAAATATATACAATAATAAAGTTGGGCCAAACCAATGGTTTTTATTGTAGCACTTTTCTCTTCAACAAGTGAAAATAATGCTTTTAAATACAGTCTATGTACACCTCCCACACTATTAAAATTATTTTCATTCATAAACGAAACGATTGCATATTATATTTAGGATGAGCGATTTATGCAGTCTTTGAAATAAAGCAAAAATTAATATAAAGAGGGGTTAACATAATGCTCAATTTTAATGGTTAATTGCATGAGCTAAGAAAAATAAAGATACTTTTTAGTGTCACGGAATTTACCGTTGGTTTTTTGCGTTTATAGAAATTTAAAAAAGCTTGTGGTTTTTAAAATATAAGGCGTCAAAAATTCAAATTTTACAAATTTCAAGATGCGATAAGTTGAGAAGGGGTGGAGACGGAAAAAAATGTTCTTCTAACGAAATAAAATATTTATGAATATCTAAGAGCTGCTAAAATTTCAGACTCCTGTATGGTACGATGTAGAAGAAAAATGGTATCAAAAATTTGCATGTTCGTATAAAATTTCAGCTTTCTATCTTCAAAGGTGTAGAAGTTCTGTAAACATGTCCATAATAATTTGTTGATTCGTGTCTATAATAGGATAATATTCTTTTCCATAATATTCTTCTCCATAAGTTTATATTATAGCTTGTTTACGGACTGAATTAGGTACACTAAAAAGATCAAAATAGAAACAAACTGAATAAAAAATTAAAAATTTTATCTAAAAATTTGTTTAAACCGATCGAAACCAATGATGTAATAAAGGTAAATCAAAGTAAGGTGTGTTTTAGTCAGAGGTGTGAAAAATTGGTCGAAAATACAGCTGTTTACCTTATACAATAAACTTAGAAGCAGTTTTTCTAGTCCAGATTCTTAGATTTGTTTAATTTGAGTTGTTCCAACATTTTTTCTATAAAAATACATATTTCAAACTCCTTGTACAATACATGTCTTCTTTTTGGTATTAAAAATGTTTTGAAAATTGATTCCCGATGTAAATCTCTTAATATTGTTGTTATTGTTGAAAAAAGTTCAGTAAAACATTCCGAAAATTTTCATTCTTCTAGTTGTTATTTGCAGCTTTATGGTAAGAACTTATTCCATTAATTTTTTCTTAAATTCCTTCACATTAATTGGTGTAATTTTAGCTATTTTGTTATTAATTTTAAAATTTTGATTCAATTCTGATTATTTTTATAATATGTACAATATTTTTGATTGTAATTTTAAGTTTGACTTATGATGTTCATTCTGATTTTGAATTGAAAAGCAATTTTTAATTTTCATGGAAAAAAAAAAATATCCTCATTAATATTTAAAAATAAAAATTTTCTTGAATAAATATTTATACTAAAATTGCGCGATTAAATTATAGATTTTGTTTATATTCAAGTCGGGTAGGGTTTAGTTTGGGGTGTGTAATGGGAATCAATATTAGGTTTAGTTTATGTGTTAGGTTAGATTAAGTTGTTGAAACGTTTTCCATGTATATTCCCTTGAAACCGCAATATTATTCCCAAGGCTAGGAACAGTGTCTTGTCCACCCTATGTCCGGATTTAGGTCTTAATCTTTAAGAATTTTAAAATTTTGCCTTATAATATGAAATATGGGGACCTCAGTTCAAATCCAAATTTTACATTTTGAAAAAAAAATTTTTTTTTTGTATGCAATAATTTTTTTTTTTTAATGAAATTTAATGAAATTTGGGTTTGCTATTTAAAGTTTCGGTTGTATTGTAGTGAATGAGTTCGAACACAAATTTTGCCTACATTGTATTTAAACATAAAAATAAGAAAATAGGTGAAATATTTTTATTAAATCAAAATTATATTAACACTATTAACAGAAAAAAAGCAAGAATTAGTGTTTTGCCTCTCTCTAGGGGCCCAGAAAAGCAAGAAATTACAGTACAAAGTTGTACTGTAATTTTCATCTTTAGTATAAATTAAATAAACAAAATTAAATGAAAAAATCATTGCAATTTTAATGATCATAATGATTTTAAAGTTTTTAAAATATAAATTTGTCAGAAATACCCTACATATTATGCATTTACGCTTATTAATGTAAAGTTTTAAGGTTTCATTGAGAAATTTTATAAAACTAGTTTGTTTTTACATTTTGCAACATTATGAAGTTTGGAATTTATTTGAGACAATGAAATGATGAATGAATATGTTTCAAAATTATCAATTTTATTGTTGATATTTGAATATTTTCATCGTTTGTTCCAATTATATTTAGGTAAACGGCAATAATTCGGTCCCATGCATAAAATTTGCTTCTAAAAAAATTTACATTAAGTTACAAATCAAAATTAAATAGGTTTTTAAATTATTTTTTTACAATTAAGTTGATTTTCGAGTCCACAGCGCTTCCGATATAATTTTGAATTTATTATTTAGTTTTTGTGGAGCATGAATAGTTCAATTTTTTCAGAGAATGTTGTAATTTCACCTAAAATTTAAGAAAAAATATATTTTTTATTATTGTGGTTCTATGGTTTTTTCTTCAGAGTTAGAAAAATGATTAAAAACATTTAAGACCGCTTTAGGTACATTCACTTAATACTCATTTTCTTGTTATTCCTTTTTTGAGGAAATAGTTTTATATAGAGAGAAACTAAGTATGTTAGCAAATTATTAGAAAATGCAATTTTAAAATATATACAATAATAAAGTTGGGCCAAACCAATGGCTTTTATTGTAGCACTTTTCTCTTCAACAAGTGAAAATAATGCTTTTAAATACAGTCTATGTACACCTCCCACACTATTAAAATTATTTTCATTCATAAACGAAACGATTGCATATTATATTTAGGATGAGCGATTTATGCAGTCTTTGAAATAAAGCAAAAATTAATATAAAGAGGGGTTAACATAATGCTCAATTTTAATGGTTAATTGCATGAGCTAAGAAAAATAAAGATACTTTTTAGTGTCATGGAATTTACCGTTGGTTTTTTGCGTTTATAGAAATTTAAAAAAGCTTGTGGTTTTTAAAATATAAGGCGTCAAAAATTCAAATTTTACAAATTTCAAGATGCGATAAGTTGAGAAGGGGTGGAGACGGAAAAAAATGTTCTTCTAACGAAATAAAATATTTATGAATATCTAAGAGCTGCTAAAATTTCAGACTCCTGTATGGTACGATGTAGAAGAAAAATGGTATCAAAAATTTGCATGTTCGTATAAAATTTCAGCTTTCTATCTTCAAAGGTGTAGAAGTTCTGTAAACATGTCCATAATAATTTGTTGATTCGTGTCTGTAATAGGATAATATTCTTTTCCATAATATTCTTCTCCATAAGTTTATATTATAGCTTGTTTACGGACTGAATTAGGTACACTAAAAAGATCAAAATAGAAACAAACTGAATAAAAAATTAAAAATTTTATCTAAAAATTTGTTTAAACCGATCGAAACCAATGATGTAATAAAGGTAAATCAAAGTAAGGTGTGTTTTAGTCAGAGGTGTGAAAAATTGGTCGAAAATACAGCTGTTTACCTTATACAATAAACTTAGAAGCAGTTTTTCTAGTCCAGATTCTTAGATTTGTTTAATTTGAGTTGTTCCAACATTTTTTCTATAAAAATACATATTTCAAACTCCTTGTACAATACATGTCTTCTCTTTGGTATTAAAAATGTTTTGAAAATTGATTCCCAATGTAAATCTCTTAATATTGTTGTTATTGTTGAAAAAAGTTCAGTAAAACATTCCGAAAATTTTCATTCTTCTAGTTGTTATTTGCAGCTTTATGGTAAGAACTTATTCCATTAATTTTTTCTTAAATTCCTTCACATTAATTAGTGTAATTTTAGCTATTTTGTTATTAATTTTAAAATTTTGATTCAATTCTGATTATTTTTATAATATGTACAATATTTTTGATTGAAATTATAATTTTGACTTATGATGTTCATTCTGATTTTGAATTGAAAAGCAATTTTTAATTTTCATGAAAAAAAAAAATATCCTCATTAATATTTAAAAATAAAAATTTTCTTGAATATATTTATACCAAAATTGCGCGATTAAATTATAGATTTTGTTTATATTCAAGTCGGGTAGGGTTTAGTTTGGGGTGTGTAATGGGAATCAATATTAGGTTTAGTTTATGTGTTAGGTTAGATTAAGTTGTTGAAACGTTTTCCATGTATATTCCCTTGAAACCGCAATATTATTCCCAAGGCTAGGAACAGTGTCTTGTCCACTCTATGTCCGGATTTAGGTCTTAATCTTTAAGAATTTTAAAATTTTGCCTTATAATATGAAATATGGGGACCTCAGTTCAAATCCAAATTTTACATTTTGAAAAAAAAATTTTTTTTTTGTATGCAATAATTTTTTTTTTTAATGAAATTTAATGAAATTTGGGTTTGCTATTTAAAGTTTCGGTTGTATTGTAGTGAATGAGTTCGAACCCAAATTTTGCCTACATTGTATTTAAACATAAAAATAAGAAAATAGGTGAAATATTTTTATTAAATCAAAATTATATTAACACTATTAACAGAAAAAAAGCAAGAATTAGTGTTTTGCCTCTCTCTAGGGGCCCAGAAAAGCAAGAAATTACAGTACAAAGTTGTACTGTAATTTTCATCTTTAGTATAAATTAAATAAACAAAATTAAATGAAAAAATCATTACAATTTTAATGATCATAATGATTTTAAAGTTTTTAAAATATAAATTTGTCAGAAATACCCTACATATTATGCATTTACGCTTATTAATGTAAAGTTTTAAGGTTTCATTGAGAAATTTTATAAAACTAGTTTGTTTTTACATTTTGCAACATTATGAAGTTTGGAATTTATTTGAGACAATGAAATGATGAATGAATACGTTTCAAAATTATCAATTTTATTGTTGATATTTGAATATTTTCATCGTTTGTTCCAATTATATTTAGGTAAACGGCAATAATTCGGTCCCATGCATATAATTTGCTTCTAAAAAAATTTACATTAAGTTACAAATCAAAATTAAATAGGTTTTTAAATTATTTTTTTACAATTAAGTTGATTTTCGAGTCCACAGCGCTTCCGATATAATTTTGAATTTATTATTTAGTTTTTGTGGAGCATGAATAGTTCAATTTTTTCAGAGAATGTTGTAATTTCACCTAAAATTTAAGAAAAAATATATTTTTTATTATTGTGGTTCTATGGCTTTTCTTCAGAGTTAGAAAAATGATTAAAAATATTTAAGACCGCTTTAGGTACATTCACTTAATACTCATTTTCTTGTTAGAGAAACTAAGTAACTAGCAACTATATAGAAACTATATAGAGAGAAACTAAGTATGTTAGCAAATTATTAGAAAATGCAATTTTAAAATATATACAATAATAAAGTTGGGCCAAACCAATGGTTTTTATTGTAGCACTTTTCTCTTCAACAAGTGAAAATAATGCTTTTAAATACAGTCTATGTACACCTCCCACACTATTAAAATTATTTTCATTCATAAACGAAACGATTGCATATTATATTTAGGATGAGCGATTTATGCAGTCTTTGAAATAAAGCAAAAATTAATATAAAGAGGGGTTAACATAATGCTCAATTTTAATGGTTAATTGCATGAGCTAAGAAAAATAAAGATACTTTTTAGTGTCATGGAATTTACCGTTGGTTTTTTGCGTTTATAGAAATTTAAAAAAGCTTGTGGTTTTTAAAATATAAGGCGCCAAAAATTCAAATTTTACAAATTTCAAGATGCGATAAGTTGAGAAGGGGTGGAGACGGGAAAAAATGTTCTTCTAACGAAATAAAATATTTATGAATATCTAAGAGCTGCTAAAATTTCAGACTCCTGTAAGGTACGATGTAGAAGGAAAATGGTATCAAAAATTTGCATGTTCGTATAAAATTTCAGCTTTCTATTTTCAAAGGTGTAGAAGTTCTGTAAACATGTCCATAATAATTTGTTGATTCGTGTCTATAATAGGATAATATTCTTTTCCATAATATTCTTCTCCATAAGTTTATATTATAGCTTGTTTACGGACTGAATTAGGTACACTAAAAAGATCAAAATAGAAACAAACTGAATAAAAAATTAAAAATTTTATCTAAAAATTTGTTTAAACCGATCGAAACCAATGATGTAATAAAGGAAAATCAAAGTAAGATGTGTTTTAGTAAGAGGTGTGAAAAATTGGTCGAAAATACAGCTGTTTACCTTATACAATAAACTTAGAAGCAGTTTTTCTAGTCCAGATTCTTAGATTTGTTTAATTTGAGTTGTTCCAACATTTTTTCTATAAAAATACATATTTCAAACTCCTTGTACAATACATGTCTTCTTTTTGGTATTAAAAATGTTTTGAAAATTGATTCCCGATGCAAATCTCTTAATATTGTTGTTATTGTTGAAAAAAGTTCAGTAAAACATTCCGAAAATTTTCATTCTTCTAGTTGTTATTTGCAGCTTTATGGTAAGAACTTATTCCATTAATTTTTTCTTAAATTCCTTCACATTAATTAGTGTAATTTTAGCTATTTTGTTATTAATTTTAAAATTTTGATTCAATTCTGATTATTTTTATAATATGTACAATATTTTTGATTGAAATTATAATTTTGACTTATGATGTTCATTCTGATTTTGAATTGAAAAGCAATTTTTAATTTTCATGAAAAAAAAAAATATCCTCATTAATATTTAAAAATAAAAATTTTCTTGAATATATTTATACTAAAATTGCGCGATTAAATTATAGATTTTGTTTATATTCAAGTCGGGTAGGGTTTAGTTTAGGGTGTGTAATGGGAATCAATATTAGGTTTAGTTTATGTGTTAGGTTAGATTAAGTTGTTGAAACGTTTTCCATGTATATTCCCTTGAAACCGCAATATTATTCCCAAGGCTAGGAACAGTGTCTTGTCCACCCTATGTCCGGATTTAGGTCTTAATCTTTAAGAATTTTAAAATTTTGCCTTATAATATGAAATATGGGGACCTCAGTTCAAATCCAAATTTTACATTTTGAAAAAAAAATTTTTTTTTTGTATGCAATAATTTTTTTTTTTTTAATGAAATTTAATGAAATTTGGGTTTGCTTTTTAAAGTTTCGGTTGTATTGTAGTGAATGAGTTCGAACCCAAATTTTGCCTACATTGTATTTAAACATAAAAATAAGAAAATAGGTGAAATATTTTTATTAAATCAAAATTATATTAACACTATTAACAGAAAAAAGCAAGAATTAGTGTTTGCCTCTCTCTAGGGGCCCAGAAAAGCAAGAAATTACAGTACAAAGTTGTACTGTAATTTTCATCTTTAGTATAAATTAAATAAACAAAATTAAATGAAAAAATCATTACAATTTTAATGATCATAATGATTTTAAAGTTTTTAAAATATAAATTTGTCAGAAATACCCTACATATTATGCATTTACGCTTATTAATGTAAAGTTTTAAGGTTTCATTGAGAAATTTTATAAAACTAGTTTGTTTTTACATTTTGCAACATTATGAAGTTTGGAATTTATTTGAGACAATGAAATGATGAATGAATACGTTTCAAAATTATCAATTTTATTGTTGATATTTGAATATTTTCATCGTTTGTTCCAATTATATTTAGGTAAACGGCAATAATTCGGTCCCATGCATATAATTTGCTTCTAAAAAAATTTACATTAAGTTACAAATCAAAATTAAATAGGTTTTTAAATTATTTTTTTACAATTAAGTTGATTTTCGAGTCCACAGCGCTTCCGATATAATTTTGAATTTATTATTTAGTTTTTGTGGAGCATGAATAGTTCAATTTTTTCAGAGAATGTTGTAATTTCACCTAAAATTTAAGAAAAAATATATTTTTTATTATTGTGGTTCTATGGTTTTTCTTCAGAGTTAGAAAAATGATTAAAAACATTTAAGACCGCTTTAGGTACATTCACTTAATACTCATTTTCTTGTTAGAGAAACTAAGTAACTAGCAACTATATAGAAACTATATAGAGAGAAACTAAGTATGTTAGCAAATTATTAGAAAATGCAATTTTAAAATATATACAATAATAAAGTTGGGCCAAACCAATGGTTTTTATTGTAGCACTTTTCTCTTCAACAAGTGAAAATAATGCTTTTAAATACAGTCTATGTACACCTCCCACACTATTAAAATTATTTTCATTCATAAACGAAACGATTGCATATTATATTTAGGATGAGCGATTTATGCAGTCTTTGAAATAAAGCAAAAATTAATATAAAGAGGGGTTAACATAATGCTCAATTTTAATGGTTAATTGCATGAGCTAAAAAAAATAAAGATACTTTTTAGTGTCATGGAATTTACCGTTGGTTTTTTGCGTTTATAGAAATTTAAAAAAGCTTGTGGTTTTTAAAATATAAGGCTCCAAAAATTCAAATTTTACAAATTTCAAGATGCGATAAGTTGAGAAGGGGTGAAGAAAAATGGTATCAAAAATTTGCATGTTCGTATAAAATTTCAGCTTTCTATCTTCAAAGGTGTAGAAGTTCTGTAAACATGTCCATAATAATTTGTTGATTCGTGTCTATAATAGGATAATATTCTTTTCCATAATATTCTTCTCCATAAGTTTATATTATAGCTTGTTTACGGACTGAATTAGGTACACTAAAAAGATCAAAATAGAAACAAACTGAATAAAAAATTAAAAATTTTATCTAAAAATTTGTTTAAACCGATCGAAACCAACGATGTAATAAAGGAAAATCTAAGTAAGATGTGTTTTAGTAAGAGGTGTGAAAAATTGGTCGAAAATACAGCTGTTTACCTTATACAATAAACTTAGAAGCAGTTTTTCTAGTCCAGATTCTTAGATTTGTTTAATTTGAGTTGTTCCAACATTTTTTCTACAAAAATACATATTTCAAACTCCTTGTACAATACATGTCTTCTTTTTGGTATTAAAAATGTTTTGAAAATTGATTCCCGATGCAAATCTCTTAATATTGTTGTTATTGTTGAAAAAAGTTCAGTAAAACATTCCGAAAATTTTCATTCTTCTAGTTGTTATTTGCAGCTTTATGGTAAGAACTTATTCCATTAATTTTTTCTTAAATTCCTTCACATTAATTGGTGTAATTTTAGCTATTTTGTTATTAATTTTAAAATTTTGATTCAATTCTGATTATTTTTATAATATGTACAATATTTTTGATTGAAATTATAATTTTGACTTATGATGTTCATTCTGATTTTGAATTGAAAAGCAATTTTTAATTTTCATGAAAAAAAAAAAATATCCTCATTAATATTTAAAAATAAAAATTTTCTTGAATATATTTATACTAAAATTGCGCGATTAAATTATAGATTTTGTTTATATTCAAGTCGGGTAGGGTTTAGTTTGGGGTGTGTAATGGGAATCAATATTAGGTTTAGTTTATGTGTTAGGTTAGATTAAGTTGTTGAAACGTTTTCCATGTATATTCCCTTGAAACCGCAATATTATTCCCAAGGCTAGGAACAGTGTCTTGTCCACCCTATGTCCGGATTTAGGTCTTAATCTTTAAGAATTTTAAAATTTTGCCTTATAATATGAAATATGGGGACCTCAGTTCAAATCCAAATTTTACATTTTGAAAAAAAAATTTTTTTTTTGTATGCAATAATTTTTTTTTTTTAATGAAATTTAATGAAATTTGGGTTTGCTATTTAAAGTTTCGGTTGTATTGTAGTGAATGAGTTCGAACACAAATTTTGCCTACATTGTATTTAAACATAAAAATAAGAAAATAGGTGAAATATTTTTATTAAATCAAAATTATATTAACACTATTAACAGAAAAAAAGCAAGAATTAGTGTTTTGCCTCTCTCTAGGGGCCCAGAAAAGCAAGAAATTACAGTGCAAAGTTGTACTGTAATTTTCATCTTTAGTATAAATTAAATAAACAAAATTAAATGAAAAAATCATTACAATTTTAATGATCATAATGATTTTAAAGTTTTTAAAATATAAATTTGTCAGAAATACCCTACATATTATGCATTTACGCTTATTAATGTAAAGTTTTAAGGTTTCATTGAGAAATTTTATAAAACTAGTTTGTTTTTACATTTTGCAACATTATGAAGTTTGGAATTTATTTGAGACAATGAAATGATGAATGAATACGTTTCAAAATTATCAATTTTATTGTTGATATTTGAATATTTTCATCGTTTGTTCCAATTATAGGTAAACGGCAATAATTCGGTCCCATGCATATAATTTGCTTCTAAAAAAATTTACATTAAGTTACAAATCAAAATTAAATAGGTTTTTAAATTATTTTTTTACAATTAAGTTGATTTTCGAGTCCACAGCGCTTCCGATATAATTTTGAATTTATTATTTAGTTTTTGTGGAGCATGAATAGTTCAATTTTTTCAGAGAATGTTGTAATTTCACCTAAAATTTAAGAAAAAATATATTTTTTATTATTGTGGTTCTATGGTTTTTCTTCAGAGTTAGAAAAATGATTAAAAACATTTAAGACCGCTTTAGGTACATTCACTTAATACTCATTTTCTTGTTAGAGAAACTAAGTAACTAGCAACTATATAGAAACTATATAGAGAGAAACTAAGTATGTTAGCAAATTATTAGAAAATGCAATTTTAAAATATATACAAAAATAAAGTTGGCCAAACCAATGGTTTTTATTGTAGCACTTTTCTCTTCAACAAGTGAAAATAATTCTTTTAAATACAGTCTATGTACACCTCCCACACTATTAAAATTATTTTCATTCATAAACGAAACGATTGCATATTATATTTAGGATGAGCGATTTATGCAGTCTTTGAAATAAAGCAAAAATTAATATAAAGAGGGGTTAACATAATGCTCAATTTTAATGGTTAATTGCATGAGCTAAGAAAAATAAAGATACTTTTTAGTGTCATGGAATTTACCGTTGGTTTTTTGCGTTTATAGAAATTTAAAAAAGCTTGTGGTTTTTAAAATATAAGGCTCCAAAAATTCAAATTTTACAAATTTCAAGATGCGATAAGTTGAGAAGGAGTGGAGACGGGAAAAAATGTTCTTCTAACGAAATAAAATATTTATGAATATCTAAGAGCTGCTAAAATTTCAGACTCCTGTAAGGTACGATGTAGAAGAAAAATGGTATCAAAAATTTGCATGTTCGTATAAAATTTCAGCTTTCTATCTTCAAAGGTGTAGAAGTTCTGTAAACATGTCCATAATAATTTGTTGATTCGTGTCTATAATAGGATAATATTCTTTTCCATAATATTCTTCTCCATAAGTTTATATTATAGCTTGTTTACGGACTGAATTAGGTACACTAAAAAGATCAAAATAGAAACAAACTGAATAAAAAATTAAAAATTTTATCTAAAAATTTGTTTAAACCGATCGAAACTAATGATGTAATAAAGGAAAATCAAAGTAAGATGTGTTTTAGTAAGAGGTGTGAAAAATTGGTCGAAAATACAGCTGTTTACCTTATACAATAAACTTAGAAGCAGTTTTTCTAGTCCAGATTCTTAGATTTGTTTAATTTGAGTTGTTCCAACATTTTTTCTATAAAAATACATATTTCAAACTCCTTGTACAATACATGTCTTCTCTTTGGTATTAAAAATGTTTTGAAAATTGATTCCCGATGTAAATCTCTTAATATTGTTGTTATTGTTGAAAAAAATTCAGTAAAACATTCCGAAAATTTTCATTCTTCTAGTTGTTATTTGCAGCTTTATGGTAAGAACTTATTCCATTAATTTTTTCTTAAATTCCTTCACATTAATTAGTGTAATTTTAGCTATTTTGTTATTAATTTTAAAATTTTGATTCAATTCTGATTACTTTTATAATATGTACAATATTTTTGATTGAAATTATAATTTTGACTTATGATGTTCATTCTGATTTTGAATTGAAAAGCAATTTTTAATTTTCATGAAAAAAAAAAAAATATCCTCATTAATATTTAAAAATAAAAATTTTCTTGAATATATTTATACTAAAATTGCGCGATTAAATTATAGATTTTGTTTATATTCAAGTCGGGTAGGGTTTAGTTTGGGGTGTGTAATGGGAATCAATATTAGGTTTAGTTTATGTGTTAGGTTAGATTAAGTTGTTGAAACGTTTTCCATGTATATTCCCTTGAAACCGCAATATTATTCCCAAGGCTAGGAACATTGTCTTGTCCACCCTATGTCCGGATTTAGGTCTTAATCTTTAAGAATTTTAAAATTTTGCCTTATAATATGAAATATGGGGACCTCAGTTCAAATCCAAATTTTACATTTTGAAAAAAAAATTTTTTTTTTTGTATGCAATAATTTTTTTTTTTTTAATGAAATTTAATGAAATTTGGGTTTGCTATTTAAAGTTTCGGTTGTATTGTAGTGAATGAGTTCGAACCCAAATTTTGCCTACATTGTATTTAAACATAAAAATAAGAAAATAGGTGAAATATTTTTATTAAATCAAAATTATATTAACACTATTAACAGAAAAAAAGCAAGAATTAGTATTTTGCCTCTCTCTAGGGGCCCAGAAAAGCAAGAAATTACAGTACAAAGTTGTACTGTAATTTTCATCTTTAGTATAAATTAAATAAACAAAATTAAATGAAAAAATCATTACAATTTTAATGATCATAATGATTTTAAAGTTTTTAAAATATAAATTTGTCAGAAATACCCTACATATTATGCATTTACGCTTATTAATGTAAAGTTTTAAGGTTTCATTGAGAAATTTTATAAAACTAGTTTGTTTTACATTTTGCAACATTATGAAGTTTGGAATTTATTTGAGACAATGAAATGATGAATGAATACGTTTCAAAATTATCAATTTTATTGTTGATATTTGAATATTTTCATCGTTTGTTCCAATTATATTTAGGTAAACGGCAATAATTCGGTCCCATGCATATAATTTGCTTCTAAAAAAATTTACATTAAGTTACAAATCAAAATTAAATAGGTTTTTAAATTATTTTTTTACAATTAAGTTGATTTTCGAGTCCACAGCGCTTCCGATATAATTTTGAATTTATTATTTAGTTTTTGTGGAGCATGAATAGTTCAATTTTTTCAGAGAATGTTGTAATTTCACCTAAAATTTAAGAAAAAATATATTTTTTATTATTGTGGTTCTATGGTTTTTCTTCAGAGTTAGAAAAATGATTAAAAACATTTAAGACCGCTTTAGGTACATTCACTTAATACTCATTTTCTTGTTAGAGAAACTAAGTAACTAGCAACTATATAGAAACTATATAGAGAGAAACTAAGTATGTTAGCAAATTATTAGAAAATGCAATTTTAAAATATATACAATAATAAAGTTGGGCCAAACCAATGGTTTTTATTGTAGCACTTTTCTCTTCAACAAGTGAAAATAATGCTTTTAAATACAGTCTATGTACACCTCCCACACTATTAAAATTATTTTCATTCATAAACGAAACGATTGCATATTATATTTAGGATGAGCGATTTATGCAGTCTTTGAAATAAAGCAAAAATTAATATAAAGAGGGGTTAACATAATGCTCAATTTTAATGGTTAATTGCATGAGCTAAGAAAAATAAAGATACTTTTTAGTGTCATGGAATTTACCGTTGGTTTTTTGCGTTTATAGAAATTTAAAAAAGCTTGTGGTTTTTAAAATATAAGGCGTCAAAAATTCAAATTTTACAAATTTTAAGATGCGATAAGTTGAGAAGGGGTGGAGACGGGAGAAAATGTTCTTCTAACGAAATAAAATATTTATGAATATCTAAGAGCTGCTAAAATTTCAGACTCCTGTAAGGTACGATGTAGAAGAAAAATGGTATCAAAAATTTGCATGTTCGTATAAAATTTCAGCTTTCTATCTTCAAAGGTGTAGAAGTTCTGTAAACATGTCCATAATAATTTGTTGATTCGTGTCTATAATAGGATAATATTCTTTTCCATAATATTCTTCTCCATAAGTTTATATTATAGCTTGTTTACGGACTGAATTAGGTACACTAAAAAGATCAAAATAGAAACAAACTGAATAAAAAATTAAAAATTTTATCTAAAAATTTGTTTAAACCGATCGAAACCAATGATGTAATAAAGGAAAATCAAAGTAAGATGTGTTTTAGTAAGAGGTGTGAAAAATTGGTCGAAAATACAGCTGTTTACCTTATACAATAAATTTAGAAGCAGTTTTTCTAGTCCAGATTCTTAGATTTGTTTAATTTGAGTTGTTCCAACATTTTTTCTACAAAAATACATATTTCAAACTCCTTGTACAATACATGTCTTCTTTTTGGTATTAAAAATGTTTTGAAAATTGATTCCCGATGCAAATCTCTTAATATTGTTGTTATTGTTGAAAAAAGTTCAGTAAAACATTCCGAAAATTTTCATTCTTCTAGTTGTTATTTGCAGCTTTATGGTAAGAACTTATTCCATTAATTTTTTCTTAAATTCCTTCACATTAATTGGTGTAATTTTAGCTATTTTGTTATTAATTTTAAAATTTTGATTCAATTCTGATTATTTTTATAATATGTACAATATTTTTGATTGAAATTATAATTTTGACTTATGATGTTCATTCTGATTTTGAATTGAAAAGCAATTTTTAATTTTCATGAAAAAAAAAAAATATCCTCATTAATATTTAAAAATAAAAATTTTCTTGAATATATTTATACTAAAATTGCGCGATTAAATTATAGATTTTGTTTATATTCAAGTCGGGTAGGGTTTAGTTTGGGGTGTGTAATGGGAATCAATATTAGGTTTAGTTTATGTGTTAGGTTAGATTAAGTTGTTGAAACGTTTTCCATGTATATTCCCTTGAAACCGCAATATTATTCCCAAGGCTAGGAACAGTGTCTTGTCCACCCTATGTCCGGATTTAGGTCTTAATCTTTAAGAATTTTAAAATTTTGCCTTTTAATATGAAATATGGGGACCTCAGTTCAAATCCAAATTTTACATTTTGAAAAAAAAATTTTTTTTTTGTATGCAATAATTTTTTTTTTTTAATGAAATTTAATGAAATTTGGGTTTGCTATTTAAAGTTTCGGTTGTATTGTAGTGAATGAGTTCGAACCCAAATTTTGCCTACATTGTATTTAAACATAAAAATAAGAAAATAGGTGAAATATTTTTATTAAATCAAAATTATATTAACACTATTAACAGAAAAAAGCAAGAATTAGTGTTTGCCTCTCTCTAGGGGCCCAGAAAAGCAAGAAATTACAGTACAAAGTTGTACTGTAATTTTCATCTTTAGTGTAAATTAAATAAACAAAATTAAATGAAAAAATCATTACAATTTTAATGATCATAATGATTTTAAAGTTTTTAAAATATAAATTTGTCAGAAATACCCTACATATTATGCATTTACGCTTATTAATGTAAAGTTTTAAGGTTTCATTGAGAAATTTTATAAAACTAGTTTGTTTTTACATTTTGCAACATTATGAAGTTTGGAATTTATTTGAGACAATGAAATGATGAATGAATACGTTTCAAAATTATCAATTTTATTGTTGATATTTGAATATTTTCATCATTTGTTCCAATTATATTTAGGTAAACGGCAATAATTCGGTCCCATGCATATAATTTGCTTCTAAAAAAATTTACATTAAGTTACAAATCAAAATTAAATAGGTTTTTAAATTATTTTTTTACAATTAAGTTGATTTTCGAGTCCACAGCGCTTCCGATATAATTTTGAATTTATTATTTAGTTTTTGTGGAGCATGAATAGTTCAATTTTTTCAGAGAATGTTGTAATTTCACCTAAAATTTAAGAAAAAATATATTTTTTATTATTGTGGTTCTATGGTTTTTCTTCAGAGTTAGAAAAATGATTAAAAACATTTAAGACCGCTTTAGGTACATTCACTTAATACTCATTTTTTTGTTAGAGAAACTAAGTAACTGGCAACTATATAGAAACTATATAGAGAGAAACTAAGTATGTTAGCAAATTATTAGAAAATGCAATTTTAAAATATATACAATAATAAAGTTGGGCCAAACCAATGGTTTTTATTGTAGCACTTTTCTCTTCAACAAGTGAAAATAATGCTTTTAAATACAGTCTATGTACACCTCCCACACTATTAAAATTATTTTCATTCATAAACGAAACGATTGCATATTATATTTAGGATGAGCGATTTATGCAGTCTTTGAAATAAAGCAAAAATTAATATAAAGAGGGGTTAACATAATGCTCAATTTTAATGGTTAATTGCATGAGCTAAGAAAAATAAAGATACTTTTTAGTGTCATGGAATTTACCGTTGGTTTTTTGCGTTTATAGAAATTTAAAAAAGCTTGTGGTTTTTAAAATATAAGGCGTCAAAAATTCAAATTTTACAAATTTCAAGATGCGATAAGTTGAGAAGGGGTGGAGACGGGAGAAAATGTTCTTCTAACGAAATAAAATATTTATGAATATCTAAGAGCTGCTAAAATTTCAGACCTTTGTAAGGTACGATGTAGAAGAAAAATGGTATCAAAAATTTGCATGTTCGTATAAAATTTCAGCTTTCTATCTTCAAAGGTGTAGAAGTTCTGTAAACATGTCCATAATAATTTGTTGATTCGTGTCTATAATAGAATAATATTCTTTTCCATAATATTCTTCTCCATAAGTTTATATTATAGCTTGTTTACGGACTGAATTAGGTACACTAAAAAGATCAAAATAGAAACAAACTGAATAAAAAATTAAAAACTTTATCTAAAAATTTGTTTAAACCGATCGAAACCAATGATGTAATAAAGGAAAATCAAAGTAAGATGTGTTTTAGTAAGAGGTGTGAAAAATTGGTCGAAAATACAGCTGTTTACCTTATACAATAAACTTAGAAGCAGTTTTTCTAGTCCAGATTCTTAGATTTGTTTAATTTGAGTTGTTCCAACATTTTTTCTACAAAAATACATAATTCAAACTCCTTGTACAATACATGTCTTCTTTTTGGTATTAAAAATGTTTTGAAAATTGATTCCCGATGCAAATCTCTTAATATTGTTGTTATTGTTGAAAAAAGTTCAGTAAAACATTCCGAAAATTTTCATTCTTCTAGTTGTTATTTGCAGCTTTATGGTAAGAACTTATTCCATTAATTTTTTCTTAAATTCCTACACATTAATTGGTGTAATTTTAGCTATTTTGTTATTAATTTTAAAATTTTGATTCAATTCTGATTATTTTTATAATATGTACAATATTTTTGATTGAAATTATAATTTTGACTTATGATGTTCATTCTGATTTTGAATTGAAAAGCAATTTTTAATTTTCATGAAAAAAAAAAATATCCTCATTAATATTTAAAAATAAAAATTTTCTTGAATATATTTATACTAAAATTGCGCGATTAAATTATAGATTTTGTTTATATTCAAGTCGGGTAGGGTTTAGTTTAGGGTGTGTAATGGGAATCAATATTAGGTTTAGATTAAGTTGTTGAAACGTTTTCCATGTATATTCCCTTGAAACCGCAATATTATTCCCAAGGCTAGGAACAGTGTCTTGTCCACCCTATGTCCGGATTTAGGTCTTAATCTTTAAGAATTTTAAAATTTTGCCTTTTAATATGAAATATGGGGACCTCAGTTCAAATCCAAATTTTACATTTTGAAAAAAAAATTTTTTTTTTGTATGCAATAATTTTTTTTTTTTAATGAAATTTAATGAAATTTGGGTTTGCTATTTAAAGTTTCGGTTGTATTGTAGTGAATGAGTTCGAACCCAAATTTTGCCTACATTGTATTTAAACATAAAAATAAGAAAATAGGTGAAATATTTTTATTAAATCAAAATTATATTAACACTATTAACAGAAAAAAGCAAAAATTAGTGTTTTGCCTCTCTCTAGGGGCCCAGAAAAGCAAGAAATTACAGTACAAAGTTGTACTGTAATTTTCATCTTTAGTGTAAATTAAATAAACAAAATTAAATGAAAAAATCATTACAATTTTAATGATCATAATGATTTTAAAGTTTTTAAAATATAAATTTGTCAGAAATACCCTACATATTATGCATTTACGCTTATTAATGTAAAGTTTTAAGGTTTCATTGTGAAATTTTATAAAACTAGTTTGTTTTTACATTTTGCAACATTATGAAGTTTGGAATTTATTTGAGACAATGAAATGATGAATGAATACGTTTCAAAATTATCAATTTTATTGTTGATATTTGAATATTTTCATCGTTTGTTCCAATTATATTTAGGTAAACGGCAATAATTCGGTCCCATGCATATAATTTGCTTCTAAAAAAATTTACATTAAGTTACAAATCAAAATTAAATAGGTTTTTAAATTATTTTTTTACAATTAAGTTGATTTTCGAGTCCACAGCGCTTCCGATATAATTTTGAATTTATTATTTAGTTTTTGTGGAGCATGAATAGTTCAATTTTTTCAGAGAATGTTGTAATTTCACCTAAAATTTAAGAAAAAATATATTTTTTATTATTGTGGTTCTATGGTTTTTTCTTCAGAGTTAGAAAAATGATTAAAAACATTTAAGACCGCTTTAGGTACATTCACTTAATACTCATTTTTTTGTTAGAGAAACTAAGTAACTGGCAACTATATAGAAACTATATAGAGAGAAACTAAGTATGTTAGCAAATTATTAGAAAATGCAATTTTAAAATATATACAATAATAAAGTTGGGCCAAACCAATGGTTTTTATTGTAGCACTTTTCTCTTCAACAAGTGAAAATAATGCTTTAAATACAGTCTATGTACACCTCCCACACTATTAAAAATATTTTCATTCATAAACGAAACGATTGCATATTATATTTAGGATGAGCGATTTATGCAGTCTTTGAAATAAAGCAAAAATTAATATAAAGAGGGGTTAACATAATGCTCAATTTTAATGGTTAATTGCATGAGCTAAGAAAAATAAAGATACTTTTTAGTGTCATGGAATTTACCGTTGGTTTTTTGCGTTTATAGAAATTTAAAAAGCTTGTGGTTTTTAAAATATAAGGCGTCAAAAATTCAAATTTTACAAATTTCAAGATGCGATAAGTTGAGAAGGGGTGGAGACGGGAAAAAATGTTCTTCTAACGAAATAAAATATTTATGAATATCTAAGAGCTGCTAAAATTTCAGACTCCTGTAAGGTACGATGTAGAAGAAAAATGGTATGTATCAAAAATTTGCATGTTCGTATAAAATTTCAGCTTTCTATCTTCAAAGGTGTAGAAGTTCTGTAAACATGTCCATAATAATTTGTTGATTCGTGTCTATAATAGGATAATATTCTTTTCCATAATATTCTTCTCCATAAGTTTATATTATAGCTTGTTTACGGACTGAATTAGGTACACTAAAAAGATCAAAATAGAAACAAACTGAATAAAAAATTAAAAATTTTATCTAAAAATTTGTTTAAACCGATCGAAACCAATGATGTAATAAAGGAAAATCAAAGTAAGATGTGTTTTAGTAAGAGGTGTGAAAAATTGGTCGAAAATACAGCTGTTTACCTTATACAATAAATTTAGAAGCAGTTTTTCTAGTCCAGATTCTTAGATTTGTTTAATTTGAGTTGTTCCAACATTTTTTTCTACAAAAATACATAATTCAAACTCCTTGTACAATACATGTCTTCTTTTTGGTATTAAAAATGTTAGGAAAATTGATTCCCGATGCAAATCTCTTAATATTGTTGTTATTGTTGAAAAAAGTTCAGTAAAACATTCCGAAAATTTTCATTCTTCTAGTTGTTATTTGCAGCTTTATGGTAAGAACTTATTCCATTAATTTTTTCTTAAATTCCTTCACATTAATTAGTGTAATTTTAGCTATTTTGTTATTAATTTTAAAATTTTGATTCAATTCTGATTATTTTTATAATACGAGTACGAGTATGTACAATATTTTTGATTGAAATTATAATTTTGACTTATGATGTTCATTCTGATTTTGAATTGAAAAGCAATTTTTAATTTTCATGAAAAAAAAAAAATATCCTCATTAATATTTAAAAATAAAAATTTTCTTGAATATATTTATACTAAAATTGCGCGATTAAATTATAGATTTTGTTTATATTCAAGTCGGGTAGGGTTTAGTTTGGGGTGTGTAATGGGAATCAATATTAGGTTTAGTTTATGTGTTAGGTTAGATTAAGTTGTTGAAACGTTTTCCATGTAGATTCCCTTGAAACCGCAATATTATTCCCAAGGCTAGGAACAGTGTCTTGTCCACTCTATGTCCGGATTTAGGTCTTAATCTTTAAGAATTTTAAAATTTTGCCTTATAATATGAAATATGGGGACCTCAGTTCAAATCCAAATTTTACATTTTGAAAAAAAAAATTTTTTTTTTGTATGCAATAATTTTTTATTTTTAATGAAATTTAATGAAATTTGGGTTTGCTATTTAAAGTTTCGGTTGTATTGTAGTGAATGAGTTCGAACACAAATTTTGCCTACATTGTATTTAAACATAAAAATAAGAAAATAGGTGAAATATTTTTATTAAATCAAAATTATATTAACACTATTAACAGAAAAAAGCAAGAATTAGTGTTTGCCTCTCTCTAGGGGCCCAGAAAAGCAAGAAATTACAGTACAAAGTTGTACTGTAATTTTCATCTTTAGTGTAAATTAAATAAACAAAATTAAATGAAAAAATCATTACAATTTTAATGATCATAATGATTTTAAAGTTTTTAAAATATAAATTTGTCAGAAATACCCTACATATTATGCATTTACGCTTATTAATGTAAAGTTTTAAGGTTTCATTGAGAAATTTTATAAAACTAGTTTGTTTTTACATTTTGCAACATTATGAAGTTTGGAATTTATTTGAGACAATGAAATGATGAATGAATACGTTTCAAAATTATCAATTTTATTGTTGATATTTGAATATTTTCATCATTTGTTCCAATTATATTTAGGTAAACGGCAATAATTCGGTCCCATGCATATAATTTGCTTCTAAAAAAATTTACATTAAGTTACAAATCAAAATTAAATAGGTTTTTAAATTATTTTTTTACAATTAAGTTGATTTTCGAGTCCACAGCGCTTCCGATATAATTTTGAATTTATTATTTAGTTTTTGTGGAGCATGAATAGTTCAATTTTTTCAGAGAATGTTGTAATTTCACCTAAAATTTAAGAAAAAATATATTTTTTATTATTGTGGTTCTATGGTTTTTCTTCAGAGTTAGAAAAATGATTAAAAACATTTAAGACCGCTTTAGGTACATTCACTTAATACTCATTTTTTTGTTAGAGAAACTAAGTAACTGGCAACTATATAGAAACTATATAGAGAGAAACTAAGTATGTTAGCAAATTATTAGAAAATGCAATTTTAAAATATATACAATAATAAAGTTGGGCCAAACCAATGGTTTTTATTGTAGCACTTTTCTCTTCAACAAGTGAAAATAATGCTTTTAAATACAGTCTATGTACACCTCCCACACTATTAAAATTATTTTCATTCATAAACGAAACGATTGCATATTATATTTAGGATGAGCGATTTATGCAGTCTTTGAAATAAAGCAAAAATTAATATAAAGAGGGGTTAACATAATGCTCAATTTTAATGGTTAATTGCATGAGCTAAGAAAAATAAAGATACTTTTTAGTGTCATGGAATTTACCGTTGGTTTTTTGCGTTTATAGAAATTTAAAAAAGCTTGTGGTTTTTAAAATATAAGGCGTCAAAAATTCAAATTTTACAAATTTTAAGATGCGATAAGTTGAGAAGGGGTGGAGACGGGAGAAAATGTTCTTCTAACGAAATAAAATATTTATGAATATCTAAGAGCTGCTAAAATTTCAGACCTTTGTAAGGTACGATGTAGAAGAAAAATGGTATCAAAAATTTGCATGTTCGTATAAAATTTCAGCTTTCTATCTTCAAAGGTGTAGAAGTTCTGTAAACATGTCCATAATAATTTGTTGATTCGTGTCTATAATAGAATAATATTCTTTTCCATAATATTCTTCTCCATAAGTTTATATTATAGCTTGTTTACGGACTGAATTAGGTACACTAAAAAGATCAAAATAGAAACAAACTGAATAAAAAATTAAAAATTTTATCTAAAAATTTGTTTAAAACCGATCGAAACCAATGATGTAATAAAGGAAAATCAAAGTAAGATGTGTTTTAGTAAGAGGTGTGAAAAATTGGTCGAAAATACAGCTGTTTACCTTATACAATAAACTTAGAAGCAGTTTTTCTAGTCCAGATTCTTAGATTTGTTTAATTTGAGTTGTTCCAACATTTTTTCTACAAAAATACATAATTCAAACTCCTTGTACAATACATGTCTTCTTTTTGGTATTAAAAATGTTTTGAAAATTGATTCCCGATGCAAATCTCTTAATATTGTTGTTATTGTTGAAAAAAGTTCAGTAAAACATTCCGAAAATTTTCATTCTTCTAGTTGTTATTTGCAGCTTTATGGTAAGAACTTATTCCATTAATTTTTTCTTAAATTCCTACACATTAATTGGTGTAATTTTAGCTATTTTGTTATTAATTTTAAAATTTTGATTCAATTCTGATTATTTTTATAATATGTACAATATTTTTGATTGAAATTATAATTTTGACTTATGATGTTCATTCTGATTTTGAATTGAAAAGCAATTTTTAATTTTCATGAAAAAAAAAAATATCCTCATTAATATTTAAAAATAAAAATTTTCTTGAATATATTTATACTAAAATTGCGCGATTAAATTATAGATTTTGTTTATATTCAAGTCGGGTAGGGTTTAGTTTAGGGTGTGTAATGGGAATCAATATTAGGTTTAGATTAAGTTGTTGAAACGTTTTCCATGTATATTCCCTTGAAACCGCAATATTATTCCCAAGGCTAGGAACAGTGTCTTGTCCACCCTATGTCCGGATTTAGGTCTTAATCTTTAAGAATTTTAAAATTTTGCCTTTTAATATGAAATATGGGGACCTCAGTTCAAATCCAAATTTTACATTTTGAAAAAAAAATTTTTTTTTTGTATGCAATAATTTTTTTTTTTAATGAAATTTAATGAAATTTGGGTTTGCTATTTAAAGTTTCGGTTGTATTGTAGTGAATGAGTTCGAACCCAAATTTTGCCTACATTGTATTTAAACATAAAAATAAGAAAATAGGTGAAATATTTTTATTAAATCAAAATTATATTAACACTATTAACAGAAAAAAGCAAAAATTAGTGTTTTGCCTCTCTCTAGGGGCCCAGAAAAGCAAGAAATTACAGTACAAAGTTGTACTGTAATTTTCATCTTTAGTGTAAATTAAATAAACAAAATTAAATGAAAAAATCATTACAATTTTAATGATCATAATGATTTTAAAGTTTTTAAAATATAAATTTGTCAGAAATACCCTACATATTATGCATTTACGCTTATTAATGTAAAGTTTTAAGGTTTCATTGTGAAATTTTATAAAACTAGTTTGTTTTTACATTTTGCAACATTATGAAGTTTGGAATTTATTTGAGACAATGAAATGATGAATGAATACGTTTCAAAATTATCAATTTTATTGTTGATATTTGAATATTTTCATCGTTTGTTCCAATTATATTTAGGTAAACGGCAATAATTCGGTCCCATGCATATAATTTTCTTCTAAAAAAATTTACATTAAGTTACAAATCAAAATTAAATAGGTTTTTAAATTATTTTTTTACAATTAAGTTGATTTTCGAGTCCACAGCGCTTCCGATATAATTTTGAATTTATTATTTAGTTTTTGTGGAGCATGAATAGTTCAATTTTTTCAGAGAATGTTGTAATTTCACCTAAAATTTAAGAAAAAATATATTTTTTATTATTGTGGTTCTATGGTTTTTCTTCAGAGTTAGAAAAATGATTAAAAACATTTAAGACCGCTTTAGGTACATTCACTTAATACTCATTTTCTTGTTAGAGAAACTAAGTAACTAGCAACTATATAGAAACTATATAGAGAGAAACTAAGTATGTTAGCAAATTATTAGAAAATGCAATTTTAAAATATATACAATAATAAAGTTGGGCCAAACCAATGGTTTTTATTGTAGCACTTTTCTCTTCAACAAGTGAAAATAATGCTTTTAAATACAGTCTATGTAAACCTCCCACACTATTAAAATTATTTTCATTCATAAACGAAACGATTGCATATTATATTTAGGATGAGCGATTTATGCAGTCTTTGAAATAAAGCAAAAATTAATATAAAGAGGGGTTAACATAATGCTCAATTTTAATGGTTAATTGCATGAGCTAAGAAAAATAAAGATACTTTTTAGTGTCATGGAATTTACCGTTGGTTTTTTGCGTTTATAGAAATTTAAAAAAGCTTGTGGTTTTTAAAATATAAGACGTCAAAAATTCAAATTTTACAAATTTCAAGATGCGATAAGTTGAGAAGGGGTGGAGACGGGAAAAAATGTTCTTCTAACGAAATAAAATATTTATGAATATCTAAGAGCTGCTAAAATTTCAGACTCCTGTAAGGTACGATGTAGAAGAAAAATGGTATCAAAAATTTGCATGTTCGTATAAAATTTCAGCTTTCTATCTTCAAAGGTGTAGAAGTTCTGTAAACATGTCCATAATAATTTGTTGATTCGTGTCTATAATAGGATAATATTCCTTTCCATAATATTCTTCTCCATAAGTTTATATTATAGCTTGTTTACGGACTGAATTAGGTACACTAAAAAGATCAAAATAGAAACAAACTGAATAAAAAATTAAAAATTTTATCTAAAAATTTGTTTAAAACCGATCGAAACCAATGATGTAATAAAGGAAAATCAAAGTAAGATGTGTTTTAGTAAGAGGTGTGAAAAATTGGTCGAAAATACAGCTGTTTACCTTATACAATAAACTTAGAAGCAGTTTTTCTAGTCCAGATTCTTAGATTTGTTTAATTTGAGTTGTTCCAACATTTTTTCTACAAAAATACATAATTCAAACTCCTTGTACAATACATGTCTTCTTTTTGGTATTAAAAATGTTTTGAAAATTGATTCCCGATGCAAATCTCTTAATATTGTTGTTATTGTTGAAAAAAGTTCAGTAAAACATTCCGAAAATTTTCATTCTTCTAGTTGTTATTTCAGCTTTATGGTAAAAACTTATTCCATTAATTTTTTCTTAAATTCCTTCACATTAATTGGTGTAATTTTAGCTATTTTGTTATTAATTTTAAAATTTTGATTCAATTCTGATTATTTTTATAATATGTACAATATTTTTGATTGAAATTATAATTTTGACTTATGATGTTCATTCTGATTTTGAATTGAAAAGCAATTTTTAATTTTCATGAAAAAAAAAAAAATATCCTCATTAATATTTAAAAATAAAAATTTTCTTGAATATATTTATACTAAAATTGCGCGATTAAATTATAGATTTTGTTTATATTCAAGTCGGGTAGGGTTTAGTTTGGGGTGTGTAATGGGAATCAATATTAGGTTTAGTTTATGTGTTAGGTTAGATTAAGTTGTTGAAACGTTTTCCATGTATATTCCCTTGAAACCGCAATATTATTCCCAAGGCTAGGAACAGTGTCTTGTCCACCCTATGTCCGGATTTAGGTCTTAATCTTTAAGAATTTTAAAATTTTGCCTTTTAATATGAAATATGGGGACCTCAGTTCAAATCCAAATTTTACATTTTGAAAAAAAAAATTTTTTTTTGTATGCAATAATTTTTTTTTTTTAATGAAATTTAATGAAATTTGGGTTTGCTATTTAAAGTTTCGGTTGTATTGTAGTGAATGAGTTCGAACCCAAATTTTGCCTACATTGTATTTAAACATAAAAATAAGAAAATAGGTGAAATATTTTTATTAAATCAAAATTATATTAACACTATTAACAGAAAAAAGCAAGAATTAGGGTTTTGCATCTCTCTAGGGGCCCAGAAAAGCAAGAAATTACAGTACAAAGTTGTACTGTAATTTTCATCTTTAGTATAAATTAAATAAACAAAATTAAATGAAAAAATCATTACAATTTTAATGATCATAATGATTTTAAAGTTTTTAAAATATAAATTTGTCAGAAATACCCTACATATTATGCATTTACGCTTATTAATGTAAAGTTTTAAGGTTTCATTGAGAAATTTTATAAAACTAGTTTGTTTTTACATTTTGCAACATTATGAAGTTTGGAATTTATTTGAGACAATGAAATGATGAATGAATATTTTTCAAAATTATCAATTTTATTGTTGATATGTGAATATTTTCATCGTTTGTTCCAATTATATTTAGGTAAACGACAATAATTCGGTCCCATGCATATAATTTGCTTCTAAAAAAATTTACATTAAGTTACAAATCAAAATTAAATAGGTTTTTAAATTATTTTTTTTACAATTAAGTTGATTTTCGAGTCCACAGCGCTTCCGATATAATTTTGAATTTATTATTTAGTTTTTGTGGAGCATGAATAGTTCAATTTTTTCAGAGAATGTTGTAATTTCACCTAAAATTTAAGAAAAAATATATTTTTTATTATTGTGGTTCTATGGTTTTTCTTCAGAGTTAGAAAAATGATTAAAAACATTTAAGACCGCTTTAGGTACATTCACTTAATACTCATTTTCTTGTTAGAGAAACTAAGTAACTAGCAACTATATTCAACAAGTGAAAATAATGCTTTTAAATACAGTCTATGTACACCTCCCACACTATTAAAATTATTTTCATTCATAAACGAAACGATTGCATATTATATTTAGGATGAGCGATTTATGCAGTCTTTGAAATAAAGCAAAAATTAATATAAAGAGGGGTTAACATAATGCTCAATTTTAATGGTTAATTGCATGAGCTAAGAAAAATAAAGATACTTTTTAGTGTCATGGAATTTACCGTTGGTTTTTTGCGTTTATAGAAATTTAAAAAAGCTTGTGGTTTTTAAAATATAAGGCGTCAAAAATTCAAATTTTACAAATTTCAAGATGCGATAAGTTGAGAAGGGGTGGAGACGGGAAAAAATGTTCTTCTAACGAAATAAAATATTTATGAATATCTATGTAGAAGAAAAATGGTATCAAAAATATGCATGTTCGTATAAAATTTCAGCTTTCTATCTTCAAAGGTGTAGAACTTCTGTAAACATGTTCATAATAATTTGTTGATTCGTGTCTATATTACGATAATATTCTTTTCCATAATATTCTTCTCCATAAGTTTATATTATAGCTTGTTTACGGACTGAATTAGGTACACTAAAAAGATCAAAATAGAAACAAACTGAATAAAAAATTAAAAATTTTATCTAAAAATTTGTTTAAACCGATCGAAACCAATGATGTAATAAAGGAAAATCAAAGTAAGATGTGTTTTAGTAAGAGGTGTGAAAAATTGGTCGAAAATACAGCTGTTTACCTTATACAATAAACTTAGAAGCAGTTTTTCTAGTCCAGATTCTTAGATTTGTTTAATTTGAGTTGTTCCAACATTTTTTCTACAAAAATATACATTTCAAACTCCTTGTACAATACATGTCTTCTTTTTGGTATTAAAAATGTTTTGAAAATTGATTCCCGATGCAAATCTCTTAATATTGTTGTTATTGTTGAAAAAAGTTCAGTAAACATTCCGAAAATTTTCATTCTTCTAGTTGTTATTTGCAGCTTTATGGTAAGAACTTATTCCATTAATTTTTTCTTAAATTCCTTCACATTAATTAGTGTAATTTTAGCTATTTTGTTATTAATTTTAAGATTTTGATTCAATTCTGATTATTTTTATAATATGTACAATATTTTTGATTGAAATTATAATTTTGACTTATGATGTTCATTCTGATTTTGAATTGAAAAGCAATTTTTAATTTTCATGAAAAAAAAAATATCCTCATTAATATTTAAAACTAAAAATTTTCTTGAATATATTTATACTAAAATTGCGCGATTAAATTATAGTTTTTGTTTATATTCAAGTCGGGTAGGGTTTAGTTTGGGGTGTGTAATGGGAATCAATATTAGGTTTAGTTTATGTGTTAGGTTAGATTAAGTTGTTGAAACGTTTTCCATGTATATTCCCTTGAAACCGCAATATTATTCCCAAGGCTAGGAACAGTGTCTTGTCCACCCTATGTCCGGATTTAAGTCTTAATCTTTAAGAATTTTAAAATTTTGCCTTATAATATGAAATATGGGGACCTCAGTTCAAATCCAAATTTTACATTTTGAAAAAAAAATTTGTTTTTTGTATGCAATAATTTTTTTTTTTAATGAAATTTAATGAAATTTGGGTTTGCTATTTAAAGTTTCGGTTGTATTGTAGTGAATGAGTTCGAACCCAAATTTTGCCTACATTGTATTTAAACATAAAAATAAGAAAATAGGTGAAATATTTTTATTAAATCAAAATTATATTAACACTATTAACAGAAAAAAAGCAAGAATTAGTGTTTTGCCTCTCTCTAGGGGCCCAGAAAAGCAAGAAATTACAGTACAAAGTTGTACTGTAATTTTCATCTTTAGTATAAATTAAATAAACAAAATTAAATGAAAAAATCATTACAATTTTAATGATCATAATGATTTTAAAGTTTTTAAAATACAAATTTGTCAGAAATACCCTACATATTATGCATTTACGCTTATTAATGTAAAGTTTTAGGGTTTCATTGAGAAATTTTATAAAACTAGTTTGTTTTTACATTTTGCAACATTATGAAGTTTGGAATTTATTTGAGACAATGAAATGATGAATGAATACGTTTCAAAATTATCAATTTTATTGTTGATATTTGAATATTTTCATCGTTTGTTCCAATTATATTTAGGTAAACGGCAATAATTCGGTCCCATGCATATAATTTGCTTCTAAAAAAATTTACATTAAGTTACAAATCAAAATTAAATAGGTTTTTAAATTATTTTTTTACAATTAAGTTGATTTTCGAGTCCATAGCGCTTCCGATATAACTTTGAATTTATTATTTAGTTTTTGTGGAGCATGAATAGTTCAATTTTTTCAGAGAATGTTGTAATATCACCTAAAATTTAAGAAAAAATATATTTTTTATTATTGTGGTTCTATGGTTTTTCTTCAGAGTTAGAAAAATGATTAAAAACATTTAAGACCGCTTTAGGTACATTCACTTAATACTCATTTTCTTTAATTTAAAAAAGCTTGTGGTTTTTAAAATATAAGGCGTCAAAAATTCAAATTTTACAAATTTCAAGATGCGATAACTTGAGAAGGGGTGGAGATGGGAAAAAATGTTCTTCTAACGAAATAAAATATTTATAAATATCTAAGAGCTGCTAAAATTTCAGACTCCTGTAAGGTACGATGTAGAAGAAAAATGGTATTAAAAATTTGGGAAAAACGGATTTTAGATAACGGTAAATTTTAACGGCCATTCCAGAAATGTTATGCAGCAATAGAGGAAGCCAGCCACTATTTTTCTGCTTTTACAAAATTTGAAAAATGATTATGGTTTCACGGCAATAAATAGTTAAAAAATGGCATCTTTAGGGTTTTAGGGGGGTATAACTTCTAGGGAGGGAGAAATAGGTAAAAATTTCCTTCTACAGAAATAAGATTCTAGTAAAGATCCATGTTCGTATAAAATTTCAGCTTTCTATCTTCAAAGGTGTAGAAGTTTTGTAAACATGTCCATAATAATTTGTTGATTCGTGTCTATAATAGGATAATATTCTTTTCCATAATATTCTTCTCCATAAGTTTATATTATAGCTTGTTTACGGGCTGAATTAGGTACACTAAAAAGATCAAAATAGAAACAGACTGAATTAAAAATTAAAAACTTTATCTAAAAATTTGTTTAAACCGATCGAAACCAATGTAGTAATAAAGGAAAATCAAAGTAAGGTGTGTTTTAGTCAGAAGTGTGAAAAATTGGTCGAAAATACAGCTGTTTACCTTATACAATAAACTCAGAAGCAGTTTTTCTGGTCCAGATTCTTAGCTTTGTTTAATTTGAGTTGTTCCAACATTTTTTCTATAAAAATACATATTTCAAACTCCGTGTACAATACATGTCTTCTTTTTGGTATTAAAAATGTTTTGAAAATTGATTCCCGATGTAAATCTCTTAATATTGTTGTTATTGTTCAAAAAAGTTCAGTAAAACATTCCGAAAATTTTCATTCTTCTATTTGTTATTTGCAGCTTTATGGTAAGAACTTATTCCATTAATTTTTTCTTAAATTTCTTCACATTAATTAGTGTAATTTTAGCTATTTTGTTATTAATTTTAAAATTTTGATTCAATTCTGATTATTTTTATAATATGTACAATATTTTTGATTGAAATTATAATTTTGACTTATGATGTTCATTCTGATTTTGAATTGAAAAGCAATTTTTAATTTTCATGAAAAAAAAAATATCCTCATTAATATTTAAAAATAAAAATTTTCTTGAATATATTTATACTAAAATTGCGCGATTAAATTATAGATTTTGTTTATATTCAAGTCGGGTAGGGTTTAGTTTGGGGTGTGTAATGGGAATCAATATTAGGTTTAGTTTATGTGTTAGGTTAGATTAAGTTGTTGAAACGTTTTCCATGTATATTCCCTTGAAACCGCAATATTATTTCCAAGGCTAGGAACAGTGTCTTGTCCACTCTATGTCCGGATTTAGGTCTTAATCTTTAAGAATTTTAAAATTTTGCCTTATAATATGAAATATGGGGACCTCAGTTCAAATCCAAATTTTACATTTTGAAAAAAAAATTTTTTTTTTTGTATGCAATAATTTTTTTTTTAATGAAATTTAATGAAATTTGGGTTTGCTATTTAAAGTTTCGGTTGTATTGTAGTGAATGAGTTCGAACCCAAATTTTGCCTACATTGTATTTAAACATAAAAATAAGAAAATAGGTGAAATATTTTTATTAAATCAAAATTATATTAACACTATTAACAGAAAAAAAGCAAGAATTAGTGTTTTGCCTCTCTCTAGGGGCCCAGAAAAGCAAGAAATTACAGTACAAAGTTGTACTGTAATTTTCATCTTTAGTATAAATTAAATAAACAAAATTAAATGAAAAAATCATTACAATTTTAATGATCATAATGATTTTAAAGTTTTTAAAATATAAATTTGTCAGAAATACCCTACATATTATGCATTTACGCTTATTAATGTAAAGTTTTAAGGTTTCATTGTGAAATTTTATAAAACTAGTTTGTTTTTACATTTTGCAACATTATGAAGTTTGGAATTTATTTGAGACAATGAAATGATGAATGAATATTTTTCAAAACTATCAATTTTATTGTTGATATGTGAATATTGTCATCGTTTGTTCCAATTATATTTAGGTAAACGGCAATAATTCGGTCCCATGCATATAATTTGCTTCTAAAAAAATTTACATTAAGTTACAAATCAAAATTAAATAGGTTTTTAAATTATTTTTTTACAATTAAGTTGATTTTCGAGTCCACAGCGCTTCCGATATAATTTTGAATTTATTATTTAGTTTTTGTGGAGCATGAATAGTTCAATTTTTTCAGAGAATGTTGTAATTTCACCTAAAATTTAAGAAAAAATATATTTTTTATAATTGTGGTTCTATGGTTTTTCTTCAGAGTTAGAAAAATGATTAAAAACATTTAAGACCGCTTTAGGTACATTCACTTAATACTCCTTTTCTTGTTATTCCTTTTTTGAGGAAATAGTTTTATATAGATAGAAACTAAGTATGTTAGCAAATTATTAGAAAATGCAATTTTAAAATATATACAATAATAAAGTTGGGCCAAACCAATGGTTTTTATTGTAGCACTTTTCTCTTCAACAAGTGAAAATACTGCTTTTAAATACAGTCTATGTACACCTCCCACACTATTAAAATTATATTCATTCATAAACGAAACGATTGCATATTATATTTAGGATGAGCGATTTATGCAGTCTTTGAAATAAAGCAAAAATTAATATAAAGAGGGGTTAACATAATGCTCAATTTTAACGGTTAATTGCATGAGCTAAGAAAAATAAAGATACTTTTTAGTGTCATGGAATTTACCGTTAGTTTTTTGCGTTTATAGAAATTTAAAAAAGCTTGTGGTTTTTAAAATATAAGGCGTCAAAAATTCAAATTTTACAAATTTCAAGATGCGATAACTTGAGAAGGGGTGCAGATGGGAAAAAATCAGTGGCCACAAACACAATCCGTCTAACTCGAGTTAAGACAAAAATGAGATATGACTACCAGCGAATTCTCCGTTTTGAGTTTTATATGCTCACAAATTTTGGTGGCTCTAGGACTGTTCTAACCGGAGTTATTGCCGAATTCACACATGACCTAACTCGAAATGGTGCCTATGTGCACTTGCACTAATAGCCCAAATCGAGTTAAGAACAGAAAACATCTTTTTTATGTTTTTGACAAACAACTTATTTCGAGATAGGCTATTGTTGCAAATCAAAATTAGTGACATTTTTTTTTTTATGTATGAATTTTTATAACCGCTTATCTCGAGTTAAAATTAATTTTGAGGTTTTTCATATACTAACTCGAGATAAGCGATTTGTGCAAAATAATAATTGTTGGTTGTTTAAACTCATCTCGAGTTAGGCGATTATTGCAAATGCAATTATATTCCAAAAGGCTTCTTATGTCGAGTTAGGTTTTTATAACGCGTGCAAGTAAGAACAAAACATCAAAATTAAGCGTTTAGTGTATGAAATAGTATAGATTCAGAATAGGAACAATATTATTTTTTTTATTATGAAATATATTTTTTATTGCTTAAAATATCATTTTATGTTATATATAATGTACCTGTAGTAAATATATTTTGCTTTTATGTTAACTATGTTAAAATAAAACCTCACATTTAAATTAAATATTACATTTTTTAACTTAAAATAGGAAACATCTGCACAAGTTAGCTGTTTTATTATTGCTCTAATTACCCAAATACCACAAATTTTAAATTTTGGTTTTTTTTGGGCAGTAAACTTGTATGGCATCTTTTGCCTTACCTGCTTCAAAGGTTTTTTCCCATGTAAAAATACGAGTATAACATTGCCATCTACCTGGTTAGTGATTGGATTAAAAATATATGGAAGTGTTTTGGATTTGCGTTTTAATTGTATTGCAAAACAAAGTGTTGTTTTATTATATCCTTATAGAACACATGTTATTAGGAAAATTAAAATTTTAAATTTGACAAGAGTTTATGTTCTTATTATCGTATTACAAAGCATAGTTTTATTATACCTTTATAAAACACATGTTGTTCGGGAAATCTAATTTTTTTATTTTGCAATATTTTAAAATAAAATTTTTCCGTCTGGGAGGAGAAATATTTCTGTATACTTTTTATAACTCATTTCCGCAAGATCAATTTTAATCGATTTTCAAATATTTATAACGGTTTGTTATATAAAACGAAGACTTTTTTGCAAAGACATGTTACTATTGTTTTTGAATGTGTCAATGTTGCACATTTTTCGATATTTAGAATAAGATTATAGGTAAATACAAAAGAAATAAAACCTCAACGTAAAAATTATAAATGATGAATGAACGTACATTAAAAATTTTGGAACTTGCTAGGAGAGCACGAATGATCGTAGCTGACGTTAAAGGTAACATTCTATATTTAAAATTAACATTACAAATTTAAAGTATGTATTTTGAAACATAGAAACGAATGAAACGGATTCTACAGGAAACAAACAAACACCAATAAACCCTGCTATTGAAACCGAAGTAAATGTAGTCTTGAGAAACTCTATTGACTTTGACTCGCATTAAAGATCCTGATTTTGAGATTTCTGAAGAAAATTCTTCAGGATCTATTGTAAATGACGTGTTTACTGAAGAGGAAAAAGATATTGAGAAAAATAAAAAAAAATCAGTTTCAGATCACAGCAAACTAAATAAATATTCAAGAAAAAATGCGTTCAAATATAGGAATTTGGGAAACGAATATATAAATCGAAAAGGCAAACAGGTTTCTTCCAGGAGATTTAGAGCACTGAGCTCCTCTTGCCGAAAAAACTGCCGCAGTAAGATTTCCACTAACATGCTGAAAAAAATGTTCAAGTCCTATTGGGCATTAGGAACATATCGTGAAAGAATTTTATATGTGGCCTCATTAATGGATATAACTGAGACAAAAACAGCTTGCAAGATAAAACATGCTATTAATTCCAGGGAACGTAAATATCACGTGCAATACAATATTCAATACGAAGCAAATAAGATTGAAACTTGTAAAGCTTGCTTTAAAAAGTGCCTTGATGAAACTGATAGTTTCTTAAAAAGTGTTTTAAAAAAGAAAATTGATCATCCCAAAAGTGAAATTACAGATTTCCGAGGTAGAGCTTCTGGTTCAAATAGATTTGACAACAATGTAATTGAAACCGTAAAAGAACATATAAAAAGCTTTCCAGCTTACGAATCGCACTATTCACGGAGGGACACTACATATAAATATCTTCACGCTAGCTTGACTCTATCTCAAATGTACAAATTATATTGCGAGAAGAATAGTGTTAATATATGTGTTGGTCTAACTAAATATTCGGAGATATTTAAAAGTAACTATTTTATATATTATAAATATTTACCTGTTTCTTATTGCTTTTATTTTATTTATAGCTATGAAGATAAAATTTAAGAAGCCCAAAGTGGACACATGTAAAACTTGTGATACTATTCAAGCAAAAATTGAAATGTCTAAAACGGATAACAACAGAACACAACTAATTAATTTGCAGAATGAATTAAAATATCACCATAACAAAGCAACTTTAGCCTATGATTCAAAAAAAAGTGATAAACTACTAGCCATTAACAGTTCAATAACAAAAGTGTACGCTTTTGATTTGCAACAGTGTTTGCCGACTCCCTACTTGAGAACTGGAAGTGTGTTCTATAAGAGGCAACTGTGGACTTATAATTTAACAGTACACGATCTTGAAAAAGGAATTCCGTATTGCTATATGTGGCACGAAGGAATTTCAGCACGAGGGGGAAATCAAATAGCATCATGCCTTTTTAAACACATATGTAACGTAAATAATGATCCAGAAATAAAAAATTTAATTTTTTATAGCGATTCGTGTGCCGGACAAAATAAGAATTCATTTGTTTCCATTATGTTCATAATGGCTCTTCAGTCAAGTGGATATTTAGAACTAATTGACCATAAATTTCTAGAGCCCGGTCATACTCACATGGAGTGTGATATTGATCATGCCACAATAGAAAGAAAGAAAAAGAGAACCGATGCTAAGATTTATCACCCACATGATTGGTACAACTTTGTCCGATCAGTCGGCACAAAAAAATCTTTTAATGTCATTGAAATGACAAGAAGCTGTTTCTATAATTTCTCCGTGTATATGAAAGAGAAATTCCTTTGGCGAAATAGAAATACTTCTGGAAACTCCTTTAAATGGAAGGACGTGCGATGGCTCAGATTTCAAAAAAGTTATCTTGGAAAAATATTCTATAAGAATAGTTTGGACAAAGAGGAACCCTTTAAAGTTTTGAATATTTCAAAACGAGGAGTTAACCAGCTAGAAATTCAAGATATACCCCAAATTAAAGAAGAAGCGAAAATTAGTGCAAAAAAAAAAAAGGACTTGGAGTACTTAATGCAATTCATTGATCCTTCGTTTCACGAATTTTACAAATCGCTTAAAACTGGAGATTTAGCAGATACTCATCCAGATTCAGTCGATGATTCAGAAGAAGAATGAAAGATATTAAAGTAACTGTTACCTTTCTTAAATTCAACAGTTTTAATATTTTTTAGAAATAATTTGACATTTAAGTTCTACATTATTAATTTGTTACCTCCATTTATTTTTATTATTTTGTATGACAATGATTTGAAAAAAAATTGAGAAATCAAATAAAGCACAAATAATATAAATATTATTTTTTCTTTTTCAATATAACTTAAGTCACCTAAAACCATATCTTCAGTTTTGCAACAACAGCTTAAGTCGACTTAAGTTTGACGAAAATACAAAAGTAATTTTTCACAAATCGCCTAAGTCGAGTCATGCTTTGCAAAGTGCTTTTTATAAATTTTGTATAACCGCCCATCTCACTTTTTTCATAATTATGAGAATACTATTAGTTGTTTTACTTCAAATTATGAGTTAATCGCTTCCTTTTTTAATTATCTTTCAATCAAAAAAAAAATTGGTTCAAAAAACTTCATAACTTTTTTCAAAATTTAATTTAAAGTTTTAAATGCATTTATCTCGAAATCACTAAAACAGACTTAAGTCGTTTGTGCTTGAAGCCACTGAAATGTTCTTCTAACGAAATAAAATATTTATAAATATCTAAGAGCTGCTAAAATTTCAGACTCCTGTAAGGTACGATGTAGAAGAAAAATGGTATCAAAAATTTGCATGTTCGTATAAAATTTCAGCTTTCTATCTTCAAAGGTGTAGAAGTTCTGTAAACATGTCCATAATAATTTGTTGATTCGTGTCTATAATAGGATAATATTCTTTTCCAAAATATTCTTCTCCATAAGTTTATATTATAGCTTGTTTACGGACTGAATTAGGTACACTAAAAAGATCAAAATAGAAACAAACTGAATAAAAAATTAAAAATTTTATCTAAAAATTTGTTTAAACCGATCGAAACCAATGATGTAATAAAGGAAAATTAAAGTAAGGTGTGTTTTAGTCAGAGGTGTGAAAAATTGGTCGAAAATACAGCTGTTTACCTTATACAATAAACTTAGAAGCAGTTTTTCTAGTCCAGATTCTTAGATTTGTTTAATTTGAGTTGTTCCAACATTTTTTCTACAAAAATACATATTTATGTATTTCGACCAATTTTTGTATTCATACAAACTCCGTGTACAATACATGTCTTCTTTTTGGTATTAAAAATGTTAGGAAAATTGATTCCCGATGCAAATCTCTTAATATTGTTGTTATTGTTCAAAAAAGTTCAGTAAAACATTCCGAAAATTTTCATTCTTCTAGTTGTTATTTGCAGCTTTATGGTAAGAACTTATTCCATTAATTTTTTCTTAAATTCCTTCACATTAATTAGTGTAATTTTAGCTATTTTGTTATTAATTTTAAAATTTTGATTCAATTCTGATTATTTTTATAATATGTACAATATTTTTGATTGAAATTATAATTTTGACTTATGATGTTCATTCTGATTTTGAATTGAAAAGCAATTTTTAATTTTCATGAAAAAAAAAAAAATATCCTCATTAATATTTAAAAATAAAAATTTTCTTGAATATATTTATACTAAAATTGCGCGATTAAATTATAGATTTTGTTTATATTCAAGTCGGGTAGGGTTTAGTTTAGGGTGTGTAATGGGAATCAATATTAGGTTTAGTTTATGTGTTAGGTTAGATTAAGTTGTTGAAACGTTTTCCATGTATATTCCCTTGAAACCGCAATATTTTTCCCAAGGCTAGGAACAGTGTCTTGTCCACTCTATGTCCGGATTTAGGTCTTAATCTTTAAGAATTTTAAAATTTTGCCTTATAATATGAAATATGGGGACCTCAGTTCAAATCCAAATTTTACATTTTGAAAAAAAAATTTTTTTTTTGTATGCAATAATTTTTTTTTTTTAATGAAATTTAATGAAATTTGGGTTTGCTATTTAAAGTTTCGGTTGTATTGTAGTGAATGAGTTCGAACCCAAATTTTGCCTACATTGTATTTAAACATAAAAATAAGAAAATAGGTGAAATATTTTTATTAAATCAAAATTATATTAACACTATTAACAAAAAAAAGCAAGAATTAGGGTTTTGCCTCTCTCTAGGGGCCCAGAAAAGCAAGAAATTACAGTACAAAGTTGTACTGTAATTTTCATCTTTAGTATAAATTAAATAAACAAAATTAAATGAAAAAATCATTACAATTTTAATGATCATAATGATTTTAAAGTTTTTAAAATATAAATTTGTCAGAAATACCCTACATATTATGCATTTACGCTTATTAATGTAAAGTTTTAAGGTTTAAGAAATGATGAATGAATATGTTTCAAAATTATCAATTTTATTGTTGATATGTGAATATTTTCATCGTTTGTTCCAATTATATTTAGGTAAACGGCAATAATTCGGTCCCATGCATATAGTTTGCTTCTAAAAAAATTTACATTAAGTTACAAATCAAAATTAAATAGGTTTTTAAATTATTTTTTTTACAATTAAGTTGATTTTCGAGTCCACAGCGCTTCCGATATAATTTTGAATTTATTATTTAGTTTTTGTGGAGCATGAATAGTTCAATTTTTTCAGAGAATGTTGTAATTTCACCTAAAATTTAAGAAAAAATATATTTTTTATTATTGTGGTTCTATGGTTTTTCTTCAGAGTTAGAAAAATGATTAAAAACATTTAAGACCGCTTTAGGTACATTCACTTAATACTCATTTTCTTTAATTTAAAAAAGCTTGTGGTTTTTAAAATATAAGGCGTCAAAAATTCAAATTTTACAAATTTCAAGATGCGATAACTTGAGAAGGGGTGGAGATGGGAAAAAATGTTCTTCTAACGAAATAAAATATTTATAAATATCTAAGAGCTGCTAAAATTTCAGACTCCTGTAAGGTACGATGTAGACGAAAAATGGTATCAAAAATTTGGGAAAAACGGATTTTAGATAACGGTAAATTTTAACGGCCATTTCAGAAATGTTATGCAGCAATAGAGGAAGCCAGCCACTATTTTTCTGCTTTTACAAAATTTGAAAAATGATTATGGGTTCACGGCAATAAATAATTAAAAAATGGCATCTTTATGGTTGTAGGGGGGTATAACTTCTAGGGAGGGAGAAATAGGTAAAAATTTCCTTCTACAGAAATAAGATTCTAGTAAAGATCCATGTTCGTATAAAATTTCAGCTTTCTATCTTCAAAGGTAGAAGTTTTGTAAACATGTCCATAATAATGTGTTCATTCGTGTCTATAATAGGATAATATTCTTTTCCATAATATTCTTCTCCATAAGTTTATATTATAGCTTGTTTACGGGCTGAATTAGGTACACTAAAAAGATCAAAATAGAAACAGACTGAATTAAAAATTTTATCTAAAAATATGTTTAAACCGATCGAAACCAATGTAATAATAAAGGAAAATCAAAGTAAGGTGTGTTTTAGTCAGAAGTGTTAAAAATTGGTCGAAAATACAGCTGTTTACCTTATACAATAAACTTAGAAGCAGTTTTTCTGGTTCAGATTCTTAGCTTTGTTTAATTTGAGTTGTTCCAACATTTTTTCTATAAAAATACATATTTCAAACTCCGTGTACAATACATGTCTTCTTTTTGGTATTAAAAATGTTTTGAAAATTGATTCCCGATGCAAATCTCTTAATATTGTTGTTATTGTTCAAAAAAGTTCAGTAAAACATTCCGAAAATTTTCATTCTTCTAGTTGTTATTTGCAGCTTTATGGTAAGAACTTATTCCATTAATTTTTTCTTAAATTCCTTCACATTAATTAGCGTAATTTTAGCTATTTTGTTATTAATTTTAAAATTTTGATTCAATTCTGATTATTTTTATAATATGTACAATATTTTTGATTGAAATTATAATTTTGACTTATGATGTTCATTCTGATTTTGAATTGAAAAGCAATTTTTAATTTTCATGAAAAAAAAAAAATATCCTCATTAATATTTAAAAATAAAAATTTTCTTGAATATATTTATACTAAAATTGCGCGATTAAATTATAGATTTTGTTTATATTCAAGTCGGGTAGGGTTTAGTTTGGGGTGTGTAATGGGAATCAATATTAGGTTTAGTTTATGTGTTAGGTTAGATTAAGTTGTTGAAACGTTTTCCATGTATATTCCCTTGAAACCGCAATATTATTCCCAAGGCTAGGAACAGTGTCTTGTCCACCCTATGTCCGGATTTAGGTCTTAATCTTTAAGAATTTTAAAATTTTGCCTTATAATATGAAATATGGGGACCTCAGTTCAAATCCAAATTTTACATTTTGAAAAAAAAAATTTTTTTTTTGTATGCAATAATTTTTTTTTTTAATGAAATTTAATGAAATTTGGGTTTGCTATTTAAAGTTTCGGTTGTATTGTAGTGAATGAGTTCGAACACAAATTTTGCCTACATTGTATTTAAACATAAAAATAAGAAAATAGGTGAAATATTTTTATTAAATCAAAATTATATTAACACTATTAACAGAAAAAAGCAAGAATTAGTGTTTTGCCTCTCTCTAGGGGCCCAGAAAAGCAAGAAATTACAGTACAAAGTTGTACTGTAATTTTCATCTTTAGTATAAATTAAATAAACAAAATTAAATGAAAAAATCATTACAATTTTAATGATCATAATGATTTTAAAGTTTTTAAAATATAAATTTGTCAGAAATACCCTACATATTATGCATTTACGCTTATTAATGTAAAGTTTTAAGGTTTCATTGTGAAATTTTATAAAACTAGTTTGTTTTTACATTTTGCTACATTATGAAGTTTGGAATTATTTGACACAATGAAATGATGAATGAATATTTTTCAAAATTATCAATTTTATTGTTGATATGTGAATATTTTCATCGTTTGTTCCAATTATATTTAGGTAAACGGCAATAATTCGGTCCCATGCATATAATTTGCTTCTAAAAAAATTTACATTAAGTTACAAATCAAAATTAAATAGGTTTTTAAATAATTTTTTTACAATTAAGTTGATTTTCGAGTCCACAGCGCTTCCGATATAATTTTGAATTTATTATTTAGTTTTTGTGGAGCATGAATAGTTCAATTTTTTCAGAGAATGTTGTAATTTCACCTAAAATTTAAGAAAAAATATATTTTTTATTATTGTGGTTGGTACTCATTTTCTTGTTATTCCTTTTTCGAGGAAATAGTTTTATATAGAGAGAAACTAAGTATGTTAGCAAATTATTAGAAAATGCAATTTTAAAATATATACAATAATAAAGTTGGGCCAAACCAATGGTTTTTATTGTAGCACTTTTCTCTTCAACAAGTGAAAATAATGCTTTTAAATACAGTCTATGTACACCTCCCACACTATTAAAAATATTTTCATTCATAAACGAAACGATTGCATATTATATTTAGGATGAGCGATTTATGCAGTCTTTGAAATAAAGCAAAAATTAATATAAAGAGGGGTTAACATAATGCTCAATTTTAAGGGTTAATTGCATGAGCTAAGAAAAATAAAGATACTTTTTAGTGTCATGGAATTTACCGTTAGTTTTCTGCGTTTATAGAAATTTAAAAAAGCTTGTGGTTTTTAAAATATAAGGCGTCAAAAATTCAAATTTTACAAATTTCAAGATGCGATAACTTGAGAAGGGGTGGAGATGGGAAAAAATGTGCTTCTAACGAAATAAAATATTTAGAAATATCTAAGAGCTGCTAAAATTTCAGACTCCTGTAAGGTACGATGTAGAAGAAAAATGGTATCAAAAATTTGCATGTTCGTATAAAATTTCAGCTTTCTATCTTCAAAGGTGTAGAAGTTTTGTAAACATGTCCATAATAATTTGTTGATTCGTGTCTATAATAGGATAATATTCTTTTCCATAATATTCTTCTCCATAAGTTTATATTATAGCTTGTTTACGGGCTGAATTAGGTACACTAAAAAGATCAAAATAGAAGCAGACTGAATTAAAAATTAAAAATTTTATCTAAAAATTTGTTTAAACCGATCGAAACCAATGTAGTAATAAAGGAAAATCAAAGTAAGGTGTGTTTTAGTCAGAAGTGTGAAAAATTGGTCGAAAATACAGCTGTTTACCTTATACAATAAACTTAGAAGCAGTTTTTCTGGTCCAGATTCTTAGCTTTGTTTAATTTGAGTTGTTCCAACATTTTTTCTATAAAAATACATATTTCAAACTCCTTGTACAATACATGTCTTCTCTTTGGTATTAAAAATGTTTTGAAAATTGATTCCCGATGTAAATCTCTTAATATTGTTGTTATTGTTCAAAAAAGTTCACTAAAACATTCCAAAACTTTTCATTCTTCTAGTTGTTATTTGCAGCTTTATGGTAAGAACTTATTCTATTAATTTTTTCTTAAATTCCTTCACATTAATTAGTGTAATTTTAGCTATTTTGTTATTAATTTTAAAATTTTGATTCAATTCTGATTATTTTTATAATATGTGCAATATTTTTGATTGAAATTATAATTTTGACTTATGATGTTCATTCTGATTTTGAATTGAAAAGCAATTTTTAATTTTCATGAAAAAAAAAAATATCCTCATTAATATTTAAAAATAAAAATTTTCTTGAATATATTTATACTAAAATTGCGCGATTAAATTATAGATTTTGTTTATATTCAAGTCGGGTAGGGTTTAGTTTGGGGTGTGTAATGGGAATCAATATTAGGTTTAGTTTATGTGTTAGGTTAGATTAAGTTGTTGAAACGTTTTCCATGTATATTCCCTTGAAACCGCAATATTATTCCCAAGGCTAGGAACAGTGTCTTGTCCACCCTATGTCCGGATTTAGGTCTTAATCTTTAAGAATTTTAAAATTTTGCCTTATAATATGAAATATGGGGACCTCAGTTCAAATCCAAATTTTACATTTTGAAAAAAAAATTTTTTTTTTGTATGCAATAATTTTTTTTTTTTAATGAAATTTAATGAAATTTGGGTTTGCTATTTAAAGTTTCGGTTGTATTGTAGTGAATGAGTTCGAACCCAAATTTTGCCTACATTGTATTTAAACATAAAAATAAGAAAATAGGTGAAATATTTTTATTAAATCAAAATTATATTAACACTATTAACAGAAAAAAAGCAAGAATTAGTGTTTTGCCTCTCTCTAGGGGCCCAGAAAAGCAAGAAATTACAGTACAAAGTTGTACTGTAATTTTCATCTTTAGTATAAATTAAATAAACAAAATTAAATGAAAAAATCATTACAATTTTAATGATCATAATGATTTTAAAGTTTTTAAAATATAAATTTGTCAGAAATACCCTACATATTATGCATTTAGCTTATTAATGTAAAGTTTTAAGGTTTCATTGTGAAATTTTATAAAACTAGTTTGTTTTTACATTTTGCAACATTATGAACTTTGGAATTTATTTGAGACAATGAAATGATGAATGAATATTTTTCAAAATTATCAATTTTATTGTTGATATGTGAATATTTTCATCGTTTGTTCCAATTATATTTAGGTAAACGGCAATAATTCGGTCCCATGCATATAATTTGCTTCTAAAAAAATTTACATTAAGTTACAAATCAAAATTAAATAGGTTTTTAAATTATTTTTTTACAATTAAGTTGATTTTCGAGTCCACCGCGCTTCCGATATAATTTTGAATTTATTATTTAGTTTTTGTGGAGCATGAATAGTTCAATTTTTTCAGAGAATGTTGTAATTTCACCTAAAATTTAAGAAAAAATATATTTTTTATTATTGTGGTTGGTACTCATTTTCTTGTTATTCCTTTTTCGAGGAAATAGTTTTATATAGAGAGAAACTAAGTATGTTAGCAAATTATTAGAAAATGCAATTTTAAAATATATACAATAATAAAGTTGGGCCAAACCAATGGTTTTTATTGTAGCACTTTTCTCTTCAACAAGTGAAAATAATGCTTTTAAATACAGTCTATGTACACCTCCCACACTATTAAAAATATTTTCATTCATAAACGAAACGATTGCATATTATATTTAGGATGAGCGATTTATGCAGTCTTTGAAATAAAGCAAAAATTAATATAAAGAGGGGTTAACATAATGCTCAATTTTAAGGGTTAATTGCATGAGCTAAGAAAAATAAAGATACTTTTTAGTGTCATGGAATTTACCGTTAGTTTTTTGCGTTTATAGAAATTTAAAAAAGCTTGTGGTTTTTAAAATATAAGGCGTCAAAAATTCAAATTTTACAAATTTCAAGATGCGATAAGTTGAGAAGAGGTGGAGATGGGAAAAAATGTTCTTCTAACGAAATAAAATATTTATAAAATATCTAAGAGCTGCTAAAATTTCAGACCTTTGTAAGGTACGATGTAGAAGAAAAATGGTATCAAAAATTTGCATGTTCGTATAAAATTTCAGCTTTCTATCTTCAAAGGTGTAGAAGTTCTGTAAACATGTCCATAATAATTTGTTGATTCGTGTCTATAATAGGATAATATTCTTCTCCATAAGTTTATATTATAGCTTGTTTACGGGCTGAATTAGGTACACTAAAAAGATCAAAATAGAAACAGACTGAATTAAAAATTAAAAATTTTATCTAAAAATTTGTTTAAACCGATCGAAACCAATGCAGTAATAAAGAAAAATCAAAGTAAGGTGTCTTTTAGTCAGAAGTGTGAAAAATTGGTCGAAAATACAGCTGTTTACCTTATACAATAAACTTAGAAACAGTTTTTCTGGTCCAGATTCTTAGCTTTGTTTAATTTGAGTTGTTCCAACATTTTTTCTATAAAAATACATATTTCAAACTCCGTGTACATGTCTTCTTTTTGGTATTAAAAATGTTTTGAAAATTGATTCCCGATGTAAATCTCTTAATATTGTTGTTATTGTTCAAAAAAGTTCAGTAAAACATTTCGAAAATTTTCATTCTTCTAGTTGTTATTTGCAGCTTTATGGTAAGAACTTATTCCATTAATTTTTTCTTAAATTCCTTCACATTAATTAGTGTAATTTTAGCTATTTTGTTATTAATTTTAAAATTTTGATTCAATTCTGATTATTTTTATAATATGTACAATATTTGTGATTGAAATTAGAATTTTGACTTATGATGTTCATTCTGATTTTGAATTGAAAAGCAATTTTTAATTTTCATGAAAAAAAAAAATATCCTCATTAATATTTAAAAATAAAAATTTTCTTGAATATATTTATACTAAAATTGCGCGATTAAATTATAGATTTTGTTTATATTCAAGTCGGGTAGGGTTTAGTTTAGGGTGTGTAATGGGAATCAATATTAGGTTTAGTTTATGTGTTAGGTTAGATTAAGTTGTTGAAACGTTTTCCATGTATATTCCCTTGAAACCGCAATATTATTCCCAAGGCTAGGAACAGTGTCTTGTCCACTCTATGTCCGGATTTAGGTCTTAATCTTTAAGAATTTTAAAATTTTGCCTTATAATATGAAATATGGGGACCTCAGTTCAAATCCAAATTTTACATTTTGAAAAAAAAATTTTTTTTTTGTATGCAATAATTTTTTTTTTTTAATGAAATTTAATGAAATTTGGGTTTGCTATTTAAAGTTTCGGTTGTATTGTAGTGAATGAGTTCGAACCCAAATTTTGCCTACATTGTATTTAAACATAAAAATAAGAAAATAGGTGAAATATTTTTATTAAATCAAAATTATATTAACACTATTAACAGAAAAAAAGCAAGAATTAGTGTTTTGCCTCTCTCTAGCGGCCCAGAAAAGCAAGAAATTACAGTACAAAGTTGTACTGTAATTTTCATCTTTAGTATAAATTAAATAAACAAAATTAAATGAAAAAATCATTACAATTTTAATGATCATAATGATTTTAAAGTTTTTAAAATATAAATTTGTCAGAAATACCCTACATATTATGCATTTACGCTTATTAATGTAAAGTTTTAAGGTTTCATTGTGAAATTTTATAAAACTAGTTTGTTTTTACATTTTGAAACATTATGAAGTTTGGAATTTATTTGAGACAATGAAATGATGAATGAATATTTTTCAAAATTATCAATTTTATTGTGGATATGTGAATATTTTCATCGTTTGTTCCAATTATATTTAGGTAAACGGCAATAATTCGGTCCCATGCATACAATTTGCTTCTAAAAAAATTTACATTAAGTTACAAATCAAAATTAAATAGGTTTTTAAATTATTTTTTTACAATTACGTTGATTTTCGAGTCCACAGCGCTTCCGATATAATTTTGAATTTATTATTTAGTTTTTGTGGAGCATGAATAGTTCAATTTTTTCAGAGAATGTTGTAATTTCACCTAAAATTTAAGAAAAAATATATTTTTTATTATTGTGGTTCTATGGTTTTTCTTCAGAGTTAGAAAAATGATTAAAAACATTTAAGACCGCTTTAGGTACATTCACTTAATACTCATTTTCTTGTTAGAGAAACTAAGTAACTAGCAACTATATAGAAACTATATAGAGAGAAACTAAGTATGTTAGCAAATTATTAGAAAATGCAATTTTAAAATATATACAATAATAAAGTTGGGCCAAACCAATGGTTTTTATTGTAGCACTTTTCTCTTCAACAAGTGAAAATAATGCTTTTAAATACAGTCTATGTACACCTCCCACACTATTAAAATTATTTTCATTCATAAACGAAACGATTGCATATTATATTTAGGATGAGCGATTTATGCAGTCTTTGAAGTAAAGCAAAAATTAATATAAAGAGGGGTTAACATAATGCTCAATTTTAAGGGTTAATTGCATGAGCTAAGAAAAATAAAGATACTTTTTAGTGTCATGGAATTTACCGTTGGTTTTTTGCGTTTATAGAAATTTAAAAAAGCTTGTGGTTTTTAAAATATAAGGCGTCAAAAATTCAAATTTTACAAATTTCAAGATGCGATAAGTTGAGAAGGGGTGGAGACGGGAAAAAATGTTCTTCTAACGAAATAAAATATTTATGAATATCTAAGAGCTGCTAAAATTTCAGACTCCTGTAAGGTACGATGTAGAAGAAAAATTGTATCAAAAATTTGCATGTTCGTATAAAATTTCAGCTTTCTATCTTCAAAGGTTCTGTAAACATGTCCATAATAATTTGTTGATTCGTGTCTATAATAGAATAATATTCTTTTCCATAATATTCTTCTCCATAAGTTTATATTATAGCTTGTTTACGGACTGAATTAGGTACACTAAAAAGATCAAAATAGAAACAAACTGAATAAAAAATTAAAAATTTTATCTAAAAATTTGTTTAAACCGATCGAAACCAATGATGTAATAAAGGAAAATCAAAGTAAGATGTGTTTTAGTAAGAGGTGTGAAAAATTGGTCGAAAATACAGCTGTTTACCTTATACAATAAACTTAGAAGCAGTTTTTCTAGTCCAGATTCTTAGATTTGTTTAATTTGAGTTGTTCCAACATTTTTTCTACAAAAATACATATTTCAAACTCCTTGTACAAAACATGTCTTCTTTTTGGTATTAAAAATGTTTTGAAAATTGATTCCCGATGCAAATCTCTTAATATTGTTGTTATTGTTGAAAAAAGTTCAGTAAAACATTCCGAAAATTTTCATTCTTCTAGTTGTTATTTGCAGCTTTATGGTAAGAACTTATTCCATTAATTTTTTCTTAAATTCCTTCACATTAATTAGTGTAATTTTAGCTATTTTGTTATTAATTTTAAAATTTTGATTCAATTCTGATTATTTTTATAATATGTACAATATTTTTGATTGAAATTATAATTTTGACTTATGATGTTCATTCTGATTTTGAATTGAAAAGCAATTTTTAATTTTCATGAAAAAAAAAAAATATCCTCATTAATATTTAAAAATAAAAATTTTCTTGAATATATTTATACTAAAATTGCGCGATTAAATTATAGATTTTGTTTATATTCAAGTCGGGTAGGGTTTAGTTTGGGGTGTGTAATGGGAATCAATATTAGGTTTAGTTTATGTGTTCGGTTAGATTAAGTTGTTGAAACGTTTTCCATGTATATTCCCTTGAAACCGCAATATAATTCCCAAGGCTAGGAACAGTGTCTTGTCCACTCTATGTCCGGATTTAGGTCTTAATCTTTAAGAATTTTAAAATTTTGCCTTATAATATGAAATATGGGGACCTCAGTTCAAATCCAAATTTTACATTTTGAAAAAAAAATTTTTTTTTTGTATGCAATAATTTTTTTTTTTTAATGAAATTTAATGAAATTTGGGTTTGCTATTTAAAGTTTCGGTTGTATTGTAGTGAATGAGTTCGAACCCAAATTTTGCCTACATTGTATTTAAACATAAAAATAAGAAAATAGGTGAAATATTTTTATTAAATCAAAATTATATTAACACTATTAACAGAAAAAAAGCAAGAATTAGTGTTTTGCCTCTCTCTAGGGGCCCAGAAAAGCAAGAAATTACAGTACAAAGTTGTACTGTAATTTTCATCTTTAGTATAAATTAAATAAACAAAATTAAATGAAAAAATCATTACAATTTTAATGATCATAATGATTTTAAAGTTTTTAAAATATAAATTTGTCAGAAATACCCTACATATTATGCATTTACGCTTATTAATGTAAAGTTTTAAGGTTTCATTGTGAAATTTTATAAAACTAGTTTGTTTTTACATTTTGCAACATTATGAATTTTGGAATTTATTTGAGACAATGAAATGATGAATGAATATTTTTCAAAATTATCAATTTTATTGTTGATATGTGAATATTTTCATCGTTTGTTCCAATTATATTTAGGTAAACGGCAATACTTCGGTCCCATGCATATAATTTGCTTCTAAAAAAATTTACATTAAGTTACAAATCAAAATTAAATAGGTTTTTAAATTATTTTTTTACAATTAAGTTGATTTTCGAGTCCACAGCGCTTCCGATATAATTTTGAATTTATTATTTAGTTTTTGTGGAGCATGAATAGTTCAATTTTTTCAGAGAATGTTGTAATTTCACCTAAAATTTAAGAAAAAATATATTTTTTATTATTGTGGTTGGTACTCATTTTCTTGTTATTCCTTTTTTGAGGAAATAGTTTTATATAGAGAGAAACTAAGTATGTTAGCAAATTATTAGAAAATGCAATTTTAAAATATATACAATAATAAAGTTGGGCCAAACCAATGGTTTTTATTGTAGCACTTTTCTCTTCAACAAGTGAAAATACTGCTTTTAAATACAGTCTATGTACACCTCCCACACTATTAAAATTATTTTCATTCATAAACGAAACGATTGCATATTATATTAGGATGAGCGATTTATGCAGTCTTTGAAATAAAGCAAAAATTAATATAAAGAGGGGTTAACATAATGCTCAATTTTAAATAAAGATACCTTTTAGTGTCATGGAATTCACCGTTAGTTTTTTGCGTTTATAGAAATTTAAAAAAGCTTGTGGTTTTTAAAATATAAGGCGTCAAAAATTCAAATTTTACAAATTTCAAGATGCGATAACTTGAGAAGGGGTGGAGATGGGAAAAAATGTTCTTCTAACGAAATAAAATATTTATAAATATCTAAGAGCTGCTAAAATTTCAGACCTTTGTAAGGTACGATGTAGAAGAAAAATGGTATCAAAAATTTGGGAAAAACGGATTTTAGATAACGGTAAATTTTAACGGCCATTTCAGAAATGTTATGCAGCAATAGAGGAAGCCAGCCACTATTTTTCTGCTTTTACAAAATTTGAAAAATGATTATGGTTTCACGGCAATAAATAGTTAAAAAATGGCATCTTTAGGGTTTTAGGGGGGTATAACTTCTAGGGAGGGAGAAATAGGTAAAAATTTCTTTCTACAGAAATAAGATTCTAGTAAAGATCCATGTTCGTATAAAATTTCAGCTCTCTATCTTCAAAGGTGTAGAAGTTTTGTAAACATGTCCATAATAATTTGTTGATTCGTGTCTATAATAGAATAATATTCTTTTCCATAATATTCTTCTCCATAAGTTTATATTATAGCTTGTTTACGGGCTGAATTAGGTACACTAAAAAGATCAAAATAGAAACAGACTGAATTAAAAATTAAAAATTTTATCTAAAAATTTGTTTAAACCGATCGAAACCAATGCAGTAATAAAGAAAAATCAAAGTAAGGTGTCTTTTAGTCAGAAGTGTGAAAAATTGGTCGAAAATACAGCTGTTTACCTTATACAATAAACTTAGAAGCAGTTTTTCTGGTCCAGATTCTTAGCTTTGTTTAATTTGAGTTGTTCCAACATTTTTTCTATAAAAATACATATTTCAAACTCCGTGTACATGTCTTCTTTTTGGTATTAAAAATGTTTTGAAAATTGATTCCCGATGTAAATCTCTTAATATTGTTGTTATTGTTCAAAAAAGTTCAGTAAAACATTTCGAAAATTTTCATTCTTCTAGTTGTTATTTGCAGCTTTATGGTAAGAACTTATTCCATTAATTTTTTCTTAAATTCCTTCACATTAATTAGTGTAATTTTAGCTATTTTGTTATTAATTTTAAAATTTTGATTCAATTCTGATTATTTTTATAATATGTACAATATTTGTGATTGAAATTAGAATTTTGACTTATGATGTTCATTCTGATTTTGAATTGAAAAGCAATTTTTAATTTTCATGAAAAAAAAAAATATCCTCATTAATATTTAAAAATAAAAATTTTCTTGAATATATTTATACTAAAATTGCGCGATTAAATTATAGATTTTGTTTATATTCAAGTCGGGTAGGGTTTAGTTTAGGGTGTGTAATGGGAATCAATATTAGGTTTAGTTTATGTGTTAGGTTAGATTAAGTTGTTGAAACGTTTTCCATGTATATTCCCTTGAAACCGCAATATTATTCCCAAGGCTAGGAACAGTGTCTTGTCCACTCTATGTCCGGATTTAGGTCTTAATCTTTAAGAATTTTAAAATTTTGCCTTATAATATGAAATATGGGGACCTCAGTTCAAATCCAAATTTTACATTTTGAAAAAAAAATTTTTTTTTTTGTATGCAATAATTTTTTTTTTTTAATGAAATTTAATGAAATTTGGGTTTGCTATTTAAAGTTTCGGTTGTATTGTAGTGAATGAGTTCGAACCCAAATTTTGCCTACATTGTATTTAAACATAAAAATAAGAAAATAGGTGAAATATTTTTATTAAATCAAAATTATATTAACACTATTAACAGAAAAAAAGCAAGAATTAGTGTTTTGCCTCTCTCTAGCGGCCCAGAAAAGCAAGAAATTACAGTACAAAGTTGTACTGTAATTTTCATCTTTAGTATAAATTAAATAAACAAAATTAAATGAAAAAATCATTACAATTTTAATGATCATAATGATTTTAAAGTTTTTAAAATATAAATTTGTCAGAAATACCCTACATATTATGCATTTACGCTTATTAATGTAAAGTTTTAAGGTTTCATTGTGAAATTTTATAAAACTAGTTTGTTTTTACATTTTGCAACATTATGAAGTTTGGAATTTATTTGAGACAATGAAATGATGAATGAATACGTTTCAAAATTATCAATTTTATTGTTGATATTTGAATATTTTCATCGTTTGTTCCAATTATATTTAGGTAAACGGCAATAATTCGGTCCCATGCATATAATTTGCTTCTAAAAAAATTTACATTAAGTTACAAATCAAAATTAAATAGGTTTTTAAATTATTTTTTTACAATTAAGTTGATTTTCGAGTCCACAGCGCTTCCGATATAATTTTGAATTTATTATTTAGTTTTTGTGGAGCATGAATAGTTCAATTTTTTCAGAGAATGTTGTAATTTCACCTAAAATTTAAGAAAAAATATATTTTTTATTATTGTGGTTCTATGGTTTTTCTTCAGAGTTAGAAAAATGATTAAAAACATTTAAGACCGCTTTAGGTACATTCACTTAATACTCATTTTCTTGTTAGAGAAACTAAGTAACTAGCAACTATATAGAAACTATATAGAGAGAAACTAAGTATGTTAGCAAATTATTAGAAAATGCAATTTTAAAATATATACAATAATAAAGTTGGGCCAAACCAATGGTTTTTATTGTAGCACTTTTCTCTTCAACAAGTGAAAATAATGCTTTTAAATACAGTCTATGTACACCTCCCACACTATTAAAATTATTTTCATTCATAAACGAAACGATTGCATATTATATTTAGGATGAGCGATTTATGCAGTCTTTGAAGTAAAGCAAAAATTAATATAAAGAGGGGTTAACATAATGCTCAATTTTAAGGGTTAATTGCATGAGCTAAGAAAAATAAAGATACTTTTTAGTGTCATGGAATTTACCGTTGGTTTTTTGCGTTTATAGAAATTTAAAAAAGCTTGTGGTTTTTAAAATATAAGGCGTCAAAAATTCAAATTTTACAAATTTCAAGATGCGATAAGTTGAGAAGGGGTGGAGACGGGAAAAAATGTTCTTCTAACGAAATAAAATATTTATGAATATCTAAGAGCTGCTAAAATTTCAGACTCCTGTAAGGTACGATGTAGAAGAAAAATTGTATCAAAAATTTGCATGTTCGTATAAAATTTCAGCTTTCTATCTTCAAAGGTGTAGAAGTTCTGTAAACATGTCCATAATAATTTGTTGATTCGTGTCTATAATAGAATAATATTCTTTTCCATAATATTCTTCTCCATAAGTTTATATTATAGCTTGTTTACGGACTGAATTAGGTACACTAAAAAGATCAAAATAGAAACAAACTGAATAAAAAATTAAAAATTTTATCTAAAAATTTGTTTAAACCGATCGAAACCAATGATGTAATAAAGGAAAATCAAAGTAAGATGTGTTTTAGTAAGAGGTGTGAAAAATTGGTCGAAAATACAGCTGTTTACCTTATACAATAAACTTAGAAGCAGTTTTTCTAGTCCAGATTCTTAGATTTGTTTAATTTGAGTTGTTCCAACATTTGTCCGTGTACAATACATGTCTTCTTTTTGGTATTAAAAATGTTTTGAAAATTGATTCCCGATGCAAATCTCTTAATATTGTTGTTATTGTTGAAAAAAGTTCAGTAAAACATTCCGAAAATTTTCGTTCTTCTAGTTGTTATTTGCAGCTTTATGGTAAGAACTTATTCCATTAATTTTTTCTTAAATTCCTTCACATTAATTAGTGTAATTTTAGCTATTTTGTTATTAATTTTAAAATTTTGATTCAATTCTGATTATTTTTATAATATGTACAATATTTTTGATTGAAATTATAATTTTGACTTATGATGTTCATTCTGATTTTGAATTGAAAAGCAATTTTTAATTTTCATGAAAAAAAAAAAATATCCTCATTAATATTTAAAAATAAAAATTTTCTTGAATATATTTATACTAAAATTGCGCGATTAAATTATAGATTTTGTTTATATTCAAGTCGGGTAGGGTTTAGTTTGGGGTGTGTAATGGGAATCAATATTAGGTTTAGTTTATGTGTTAGGTTAGATTAAGTTGTTGAAACGTTTTCCATGTATATTCCCTTGAAACCGCAATATTATTCCCAAGGCTAGGAACAGTATCTTGTCCACCCTATGTCCGGATTTAGGTCTTAATCTTTAAGAATTTTAAAATTTTGCCTTATAATATGAAATATGGGGACCTCAGTTCAAATCCAAATTTTACATTTTGAAAAAAAAATTTTTTTTTTTGTATGCAATAATTTTTTTTTTTTTAATGAAATTTAATGAAATTTGGGTTTGCTATTTAAAGTTTCGGTTGTATTGTAGTGAATGAGTTCGAACCCAAATTTTGCCTACATTGTATTTAAACATAAAAATAAGAAAATAGGTGAAATATTTTTATTAAATCAAAATTATATTAACACTATTAACAGAAAAAAAGCAAGAATTAGTGTTTTGCCTCTCTCTAGGGGCCCAGAAAAGCAAGAAATTACAGTACAAAGTTGTACTGTAATTTTCATCTTTAGTATAAATTAAATAAACAAAATTAAATGAAAAAATCATTACAATTTTAATGATCATAATGATTTTAAAGTTTTTAAAATATAAATTTGTCAGAAATACCCTACATATTATGCATTTACGCTTATTAATGTAAAGTTTTAAGGTTTCATTGAGAAATTTTATAAAACTAGTTTGTTTTTACATTTTGCAACATTATGAAGTTTGGAATTTATTTGAGACAATGAAATGATGAATGAATATGTTTCAAAATTATCAATTTTATTGTTGATATTTTCATCGTTTGTTCCAATTATATTTAGGTAAACGGCAATAATTCGGTCCCATGCATATAATTTGCTTCTAAAAAAATTTACATTAAGTTACAAATCAAAATTAAATAGGTTTTTAAATTATTTTTTTACAATTAAGTTGATTTTCGAGTCCACAGCGCTTCCGATATAATTTTGAATTTATTATTTAGTTTTTGTGGAGCATGAATAGTTCAATTTTTTCAGAGAATGTTGTAATTTCACCTAAAATTTAAGAAAAAATATATTTTTTATTATTGTGGTTCTATGGTTTTTCTTCAGAGTTAGAAAAATGATTAAAAACATTTAAGACCGCTTTAGGTACATTCACTTAATACTCATTTTCTTGTTATTCCTTTTTTGAGGAAATAGTTTTATATAGAGAGAAACTAAGTATGTTAGCAAATTATTAGAAAATGCAATTTTAAAATATATACAATAATAAAGTTGGGCCAAACCAATGGTTTTTATTGTAGCACTTTTCTCTTCAACAAGTGAAAATAATGCTTTTAAATACAGTCTATGTACACCTCCCACACTATTAAAATTATTTTCATTCATAAACGAAACGATTGCATATTATATTTAGGATGAGCGATTTATGCAGTCTTTGAAATAAAGCAAAAATTAATATAAAGAGGGGTTAACATAATGCTCAATTTTAAGGGTTAATTGCATGAGCTAAGAAAAATAAAGATACTTTTTAGTGTCATGGAATTCACCGTTAGTTTTTTGCGTTTATAGAAATTTAAAAAAGCTTGTGGTTTTTAAAATATAAGGCGTCAAAAATTCAAATTTTACAAATTTCAAGATGCGATAACTTGAGAAAGGGTGGAGATGGGAAAAAATGTTCTTCTAACGAAATAAAATATTTATAAATATCTAAGAGCTGCTAAAATTTCAGACTCCTGTAAGGTACGATGTAGAAGAAAAATGGTATCAAAAATTTGGGAAAAACGGATTTTAGATAACGGTAAATTTTAACGGCCATTTCAGAAATGTTATGCAGCAATAGAGGAAGCCAGCCACTATTTTTCTGCTTTTACAAAATTTGAAAAATGATTATGGTTTCACGGCAATAAATAGTTAAAAAATGGCATCTTTAGGGTTTTAGGGGGGTATAACTTCTAGGGAGGGAGAAATAGGTAAAAATTTCCTTCTACAGAAATAAGATTCTAGTAAAGATCCATGTTCGTATAAAATTTCAGCTTTCTATCTTCAAAGGTGTAGAAGTTCTGTAAACATGTCCATAATAATTTGTTGATTCGTGTCTATAATAGAATAATATTCTTTTCCATAATATTCTTCTCCATAAGTTTATATTATAGCTTGTTTACGGACTGAATTAGGTACACTAAAAAGATCAAAATAGAAACAAACTGAATAAAAAATTAAAAATTTTATCTAAAAATTTGTTTAAACCGATCGAAACCAATGATGTAATAAAGGAAAATCAAAGTAAGATGTGTTTTAGTAAGAGGTGTGAAAAATTGGTCGAAAATACAGCTGTTTACCTTATACAATAAACTTAGAAGCAGTTTTTCTAGTCCAGATTCTTAGATTTGTTTAATTTGAGTTGTTCCAACATTTTTTCTACAAAAATACATATTTCAAACTCCTTGTACAATACATGTCTTCTTTTTGGTATTAAAAATGTTTTGAAAATTGATTCCCGATGCAAATCTCTTAATATTGTTGTTATTGTTGAAAAAAGTTCAGTAAAACATTCCGAAAATTTTCATTCTTCTAGTTGTTATTTGCAGCTTTATGGTAAGAACTTATTCCATTAATTTTTTCTTAAATTCCTTCACATTAATTAGTGTAATTTTAGCTATTTTGTTATTAATTTTAAAATTTTGATTCAATTCTGATTATTTTTATAATATGTACAATATTTTTGATTGAAATTATAATTTTGACTTATGATGTTCATTCTGATTTTGAATTGAAAAGCAATTTTTAATTTTCATGAAAAAAAAAAAAATATCCTCATTAATATTTAAAAATAAAAATTTTCTTGAATATATTTATACTAAAATTGCGCGATTAAATTATAGATTTTGTTTATATTCAAGTCGGGTAGGGTTTAGTTTGGGGTGTGTAATGGGAATCAATATTAGGTTTAGTTTATGTGTTAGGTTAGATTAAGTTGTTGAAACGTTTTCCATGTATATTCCCTTGAAACCGCAATATTTTTCCCAAGGCTAGGAACAGTGTCTTGTCCACTCTATGTCCGGATTTAGGTCTTAATCTTTAAGAATTTTAAAATTTTGCCTTATAATATGAAATATGGGGACCTCAGTTCAAATCCAAATTTTACATTTTGAAAAAAAAATTTTTTTTTTGTATGCAATAATTTTTTTTTTTTAATGAAATTTAATGAAATTTGGGTTTGCTATTTAAAGTTTCGGTTGTATTGTAGTGAATGAGTTCGAACCCAAATTTTGCCTACATTGTATTTAAACATAAAAATAAGAAAATAGGTGAAATATTTTTATTAAATCAAAATTATATTAACACCATTAACAGAAAAAAGCAAAAATTAGTGTTTTGCCTCTCTCTAGGGGCCCAGAAAAGCAAGAAATTACAGTACAAAGTTGTACTGTAATTTTCATCTTTAGTATAAATTAAATAAACAAAATTAAATGAAAAAATCATTACAATTTTAATGATCATAATGATTTTAAAGTTTTTAAAATATAAATTTGTCAGAAATACCCTACATATTATGCATTTACGCTTATTAATGTAAAGTTTTAAGGTTTCATTGAGAAATTTTATAAAACTAGTTTGTTTTTACATTTTGCAACATTATGAAGTTTGGAATTTATTTGAGACAATGAAATGATGAATGAATATGTTTCAAAATTATCAATTTTATTGTTGATATTTTCATCGTTTGTTCCAATTATATTTAGGTAAACGGCAATAATTCGGTCCCATGCATATAATTTGCTTCTAAAAAAATTTACATTAAGTTACAAATCAAAATTAAATAGGTTTTTAAATCATTTTTTTACAATTAAGTTGATTTTCGAGTCCACAGCGCTTCCGATATAATTTTGAATTTATTATTTAGTTTTTGTGGAGCATGAATAATTCAATTTTTCCAGAGAATGTTGTAATTTCACCTAAAATTTAAGAAAAAATATATTTTTTATTATTGTGGTTCTATGGTTTTTCTTCAGAGTTAGAAAAATGATTAAAAACATTTAAGACCGCTTTAGGTACATTCACTTAATACTCATTTTCTTGTTAGAGAAACTAAGTAACTAGCAACTATATAGAAACTATATAGAGAGAAACTAAGTATGTTAGCAAATTATTAGAAAATGCAATTTTAAAATATATACAATAATAAAGTTGGGCCAAACCAAAGGTTTTTATTGTAGCACTTTTCTCTTCAACAAGTGAAAATAATGCTTTTAAATACAGTCTATGTACACCTCCCACACTATTAAAAATATTTTCATTCATAAACGAAACGATTGCATATTATATTTAGGATGAGCGATTTATGCAGTCTTTGAAATAAAGCAAAAATTAATATAAAGAGGGGTTAACATAATGCTCAATTTTAATGGTTAATTGCATGAGCTAAGAAAAATAAAGATACTTTTTAGTGTCATGGAATTTACCGTTGGTTTTTTGCGTTTATAGAAATTTAAAAAAGCTTGTGGTTTTTAAAATATAAGGCGTCAAAAATTCAAATTTTACAAATTTCAAGATGCGATAAGTTGAGAAGGGGTGGAGACGGGAAAAAATGTTCTTCTAACGAAATAAAATATTTATGAATATCTAAGAGCTGCTAAAATTTCAGACTCCTGTAAGGTACGATGTAGAAGAAAAATGGTATCAAAAATTTGCATGTTCGTATAAAATTTCAGCTTTCTATCTTCAAAGGTGTAGAAGTTCTGTAAACATGTCCATAATAATTTGTTGATTCGTGTCTATAATAGAATAATATTCTTTTCCATAATATTCTTCTCCATAAGTTTATATTATAGCTTGTTTACGGACTGAATTAGGTACACTAAAAAGATCAAAATAGAAACAAACTGAATAAAAAATTAAAAATTTTATCTAAAAATTTGTTTAAACCGATCGAAACCAATGATGTAATAAAGGAAAATCAAAGTAAGATGTGTTTTAGTAAGAGGTGTGAAAAATTGGTCGAAAATACAGCTGTTTACCTTATACAATAAACTTAGAAGCAGTTTTTCTAGTCCAGATTCTTAGATTTGTTTAATTTGAGTTGTTCCAACATTTTTTCTATAAAAATACATATTTTAAACTCCTTGTACAATACATGTCTTCTTTTTGGTCTTAAATCTCTTAATATTGTTGTTATTGTTGAAAAAAGTTCAGTAAAACATTCCGAAAATTTTCATTCTTCTAGTTGTTATTTGCAGCTTTATGGTAAGAACTTATTCCATTAATTTTTTCTTAAATTCCTTCACATTAATTAGTGTAATTTTATTTTTTTTTTTTTTATTTTTATTTTTATATTTATTTCTCATATACATAAATGTTATGACAAATACATTATGACTCTTGATAACTTGATCTGTGAGCCAACGAATCAAAGTAAATTATAATATTCAAAAACATTTACAATTAAAGCTTATCATACAAAAATAACTTCTTTTTTAAAATCTAAATTACTATTTAAGGGTAATGACAAAATTATATTTCATTTAATTAACAAAATTTTTCTATTTTTCATAATAAATTAAAAAAAAAATAAATTAAATTAAAAAGTAATCAATTCATTATAATCATAAATTTCTAAAATTTTACTTGCTATTAAAACTATTAAACAAGTACAAAACTATTAACATAAACAACCTTTCTCCTGAATATATGCAATATTTACTATTTAGAATTGATATTAAAATGATAATAAAAATTAATTAGTTCTTCTATCTATGAAATTAATGAAAGCTAAGAAAACTAATTACGAAAAATTTATTTTTCAGTAAAATTCTAAGTTATGAAAATTAGCTGATTTAAATTTTATTCCACAATCCATGAATCATCAATAGCCACTTTAACATTTTTCTGTCTTCAATGGAGTCATTTATAAGTGCCTTGATAGGGGTTTTGAAGTTAGTAGGCCAAAAATCTTTTGTAATTTCACATTCTGATAAAACGTGCTTGATTGAAAGCCTAGCCTCACATCTACTACAATTTTCTGGCTCAATATTTCTAAAGTGATGTCCATGAGTAAATAAAGCACAGCCTAGTCTCAACCTGTTATATTTGATTGCATCTGATCTAATATTCTCTTTGCTGCAACATGTATCTTCCCTATCTAATTCCATCACACTTAAATGTTGCCAAGTGGAATCCCAATAATTTTTTCTGGATTCCTTAATAAAATTTTTTATTTGAGATTTGGCATAAGTATAAGATGCGGGTATTAACGACTCCATTGGAGAATTAAGAGTCATCTTTGCTTCTGCATCAGCCTTTTCATTACCTGGAATTCCCACATGTCCAGGAACCCAGGCAATTCTTATTCGTCCATTGTTTTTAAGAAGATTCTGAATAATTAAATTTGCGGTTTTTGATTCTGATCTTGTATTTTTTAATTGATTGACAAGGGCTAGGTTGTCAGTACAAATAATGAATTCATCATTTTCAAAGTTTTCTGTTAAGTCGATTGCTTTTAGGACAGCCAACCTCTCAGCCACAAAAACTGGCACGTCAGGAGGAAGGACGTAACTTCTCATTAGAGAGTTTTCGTTAACTACAGCAATAGCAACGCCATTATAATTCTTAGTAGCATCCGTAAATATAAACTTTTTGCTAATAAAATTGTTTCTATAATTTAGAAATCTTTTTCTGTGTACTTCAGGGTGAAGATCGTTTTTTCCAAAGTTCGCCAATTCATCATCGATTAAAGATGAAGCGTTGCACCATGGTTTTCTGTTACTAGAGAAATTCATAGTTCCAACCCTTATTTCTGCCTTCACAAAGGTTTTTATCGCCATAGATACACTTGCTTTATTTACTACTGGTAAACTGTTTTGAAATAACTCATGTAGCGGGTGATTTACGTCCATAAATGCTTTAGAAGCCAAGCTTAAAGCCAATTCTTCAGTTCTATGTTCCAATAAAGGGAATCCTGATAATAATAACAATGAATCTAATCTTGTGGGACTTAATGCACCCAATGATATTCTGGCACTCTGATTCAAAGCTGCTTGAAGCTTTTGTAAATTGGATTTAGCTGAAAAACCATAGAAATTCAATCCAAAATCAATTGTACCCATAACTAGCGATCTAGCTATTCTCAGGGCTGTTTCAGGGGGCGGTCCACATCTTCTGCTACATAGAAATTTTAACAAACCATTAGATTTCTTCACTTTGTTAATAACATTAATAGTATGTACATTGTACTTAATTCTGGAATCAACAATTATGCCTAAAATTCTTATATTGCTCTTGAAAGTTATTAATTTATTGTTGTGGATAATTTCTGGTTTCACGCAAGCACGTTTTTGACAAAAATGAATAGCTTCTGTTTTATCGTTAGGAAAGCTAGAGCCATTTTCTTTCGCCCAATCATCTAAACATTGAAGGGCCCGGTTCATGCTTCTCTCTCTTGTCATTCTATCACCTGCACAGCACATCAATACATTATCAGCGTAGATAAAAAGCTTAATTTCTGGAAAATTTATCATGTGGTTGGGTAAAGTGCTCATGAAAACATTAAAAAGTGTAACAGACAAAGGAGAACCCTGAGGAATTCCCATCCCTATTTTAATCTTACTGGACAGACAGCCCATAACTTCAACTGCTGCTACTCTATTTGTCATAAAATTATAAATATATTTTGCACATTTAACACCCACTTTCCAATTTTTCAGAACTTCTAAAATTCTTCTTTTATGCACGAAATCGAAAGCCTGGTGAAGATCACAACTCACTAAATCCATGTGGCCTTTGTTCTTAAGTTCTAAATTTGCAATATAATCGATCTTCTGCATAATTGTTTGAGGGCCTCTACATTTTCTGAAGCCATGAATTGAATCACTGAAAATGTTCTCTGCTACATAATTAAGTCTTTTGGAAATAATTTTTTCTAATATTTTTCCCATGGTATTAAGTAAAGATATATTTCTGTAGTTATTTATTTGATGTGGAGCCTTATTCGGCTTTTTAATCGGCTTTAGTGTACAATTTTTCCAAACTTGTGGAATAATACCATTATCAAGGATTTCATTATACAAATTTAAAAGCCGTAATTGAAAAGTAGTGCCGGATTCTTCTATCATCTTATACGTTATCCCATCAGGACCAGGAGACGATCCTTTGAAAGATTTAATAGTTGCTATTAATTCATCCCATGAAATTTTTTCATCCAGCGAATTTCCCAAATTTGAATAAAAATCGCTTTCAACAAATTCATAAGACTCATCTTGAAGGTTTAAAACTTGATGTTTTGACTGAATATAGTCTGCAAAAACACTTGCTATCTTTGCCGGGTCAGTTAGAAGTTCTCCATTTACCTCAATATAGATTTTACTAGAAGATTTTTCATTTTTTAAAAAATTCTTGGATTTTTTCCAAGTGCTAGAAAGATTGCAGTTCTTTATACTATTAGCAAATTCTTCCAATTTCGTTTTTTTGGCCTGTTTTATTGCTCTACGAAAAATTGCATTATTTCTTTTTAGATTTATTAAAGTATTTTGACACGGATTTCTACTGAATGCCCTATATGCTTGATCCTTTTGTTTTTTTAAAACTCCAATGTAGTTGTTATACCAAAAGGGATTGTTCAAAGTTTTTTTATTTCCTGTAAGCGGAATTGACTTATTAGCTGCTGTCCTAATAACTTTTGTTAAATTTGAAGCTTCAGTATTAATATTTCTTGACTGTGGTTTCCCTCCTAATTCTTTTGTTATTTCTAAGCCGAATTTTCTCCAGTTAGCTTTTTTCATTATAAATCTACGTTTAGTTTTTGGTAATATTTCACTTCTTTCTATTGTTTGAATAATTATAGGAATATGATCATAACCCTTTACATTATCAGTCAAACTCCAGCGAAGTTTATCAGCTATATCTTTGTGCGCAAAAGATAAGTCTATTATGCTATAATATCCCATATTTGAAAGAAAAGTTGGTGAGCCATCATTAAGAATACATATTTCATCATGATCTTCAAGCCATTTTTCTACTATTTTTCCTCTCCTGTTACATATTCGATCTCCCCATAGTTGATTTCTACAGTTAAAATCGCCCAAAAAGAGACCAGGTACAGGGACTCTTTCATAAATTCTTTGTAGCACTTGCTTATTAAAAGCATTTTTAGGCCGAAAATATGCATTAATAATTGAGGTTCTGTTGGACACGCCTGGCAATGCAACTTCAACCCCTATTGCTACCGCTCCAACTCCCAAATCAATTTTATTGAAATCTAGGGCAGTATCTATTAAAAAGCCAACGCCTCCAGAAGAATGAAAAGAATTTTTAAAATAACAATTATAATTTCGATATTTGCAAGGCATATTGGATTCCTTTAAATGGGTTTCTTGAAGAGCCAAGATGAGAGGCCTATATTTATCAATAATGAGATCCAAATAAGGTTTGTTAGTTTGAAATCCTTGTATATTCCATTGTATAATTTTAGTAGAAAAACCGAGAGATTTTTTTGTATTATCCGTAAAATTTACCATACTTTTATTAAACATAAGAATTACTTGTTATAGTTGAAATAATGTTAATTTTTATTTTGTTATTAATGGAAAAATTATTTTTATTTTAATGTTGAATAATGTTCTTATTTTGATTTTTTTTAATAAATTTTCTTTTAATTAAATTATCTTCAATATCTGAGTTTCCCGAAGAAAAATGATCGCTAGCCGAATTTAAAATATTTTTTGAAGAAGATTTATTATTTTTAAAATTTGAAACAGAAGAATTAAAACCATGTGATTTAGGTAAAGAAAAAAGGTCCTTATTTTTTTCGCAGCTTTCAATAACTGCCTGTGTTATTTTGTTAAGAGCAGCTTGTTTATCAAATGTACTAATTATATCTACATTTAAATTGTGTGAGGAATCTATAGCTTTATTTGTTTCAGTGTGGTTATTTGATTCTTTAGAATTAATTGATGCAATAGTTTCTTTACTATTATTTACTAATTCAGAAAAAGAAGAGTTATTCGAAGAAGAAGTGAGTTTCATTGGAGTTTTGAGTTGTGAAAATTTGTTAAATTCATTATATTTCTTGATAGCCTCTTTGCGTGTTATTCTATTGTCTGTGATTAATTTAAGGATATTCTTCTCTTTGATAAATGAAGGACAATCTTTTGAATCTGCTGAGTGCCCATCATCAAAGGAAGAACCAATACAATTTATACATTTAATCGGTTCGCACTCTGTAGCATGTTCTTCAGGTGTACCTTTTATCTCTTTAGAGCATTTACTGCAGCGAGGAGTGGTTGTCTTGCAAAATTTTAAATTGTGTCCAATCCTGTGGCACAACTTGCATTTCAGCGGGTTGGGGTAAAATTTTCTAACATTAATTGTCAAAAAACCTACCTTTACTTCCTTAGGAGGTTCCGTGGTATCAAAGGTGACTTGCACTAGTCCTGAGTAATTTTCCTTGACAATACCATCAAAAGAAAATTTCTTTTTATACCTATAAATACTGATAACATCTTTGTTTTTTTCCATAAGGCCTTCCAAGATTTCATTGTCAGTCAAACT